>NW_024104376.1:4313181-4600301 GCF_003945595.2 Pipra filicauda | reverse complement strand
GGGAGAAAGTGTTTTAAGATTTGTTTTTATTTCTCATTATCCTGCCTTGATTTGATTGGTAATAAATTAGAGTAATTTCCGCAAGCTGAGTCTGTTTTGTCTGTGATGGTAAGTGGTGAGTGGTCTCTCCCAGCCCTTGTCTGACCCATGAGCCTTTTGTCTTATTTTTCTCTCCCTTGTCCAGCTCCAGAGGACTGGAGACTGAGCTGCTTTGATGGGCAGCTGGCGGCCAGCCAGGATTAACCCATCACATAAGCAAACCAGAAAACAGAATGAAGAGTTCAGAATAGGTCCAGTGCTTCTGAAGATACAGAAAAAAATAAAGTGAGAGACTGGATAAAAGCAAAGAGGCACGCAATTGGTAGGCTTCAGATATTGCTTCATGCTACATGTCCCTTTTATACCAACTTCATCCCAAGAAGAATACGGGTTGACATGTGGTGCATATCAGCTTAGGGTAATCCATCAACACTTAAGCCAGAGATCCTGGAAATTTTTAAACACTGTCTTCTTTTCTCATTCATGGTGTAAGAACCTCAAAGTTAGGCAATAGAAAACAAGAAATCAAGTAGAGAAAAAGTGATCAGCCAGGCCTTTGGTGTCAAGTGATCAGGAAAACATGTTGGAAGCCTGTTTTCCACCATAATATTATCTTACACTTCAGTTGACATTGTCCCATGAGTTCTTGCATAAAGATTAATTTTATCATTCATGTGGCTACAAATAGAGATGAAATAAATCATTTGTCAGTGACAGCAACCCTATGTATTTTCTGAATAAATGGAGGAGTTATCTATTAAGCAGTGAAGAGAAATGAAAGCCAGACACCTGCAGGTCTTTTCTCAGCTCACATCCTTAATGAGGATTGTGTGACACCCCTAAGTCAGCTTACCTCTGTGCCTTGTGGATCCCAGCCTGCAGAAAGGGGACAGCAACATTTCCTTCACAGAGGCCTCAGGGCCTCCAAAGGCAACTTAACTGTTATTAATTGAATTGAAAACGGAGAGAAAAGCCTTCTTTTGCTTTTTCTTTATTTAAAGGTATTCTGAATTACAGATGTGCTCTGAAATGGCTTTGCCTGATCATTTTCTTTTTCTTTTTAAACAAGAAACAACTCTATCAGGACCAGTTACGCTTAGCCACATGGATTTCAGCAGGAAACATTAAAATCAACTTCAGTTGCATGGCCTAAGGCTGCAATGCCCCTGCCCAGACTTCTGCTGTGACGCCAGCATAGTCCTCCATGGCAGCAGCTAGTGCCACTTCTTATCTATCTCCTCTCATGGAAAGCTTTGCCTGTTTGGGCCACTGGTTTCTGAAATACAGAAGCTGTATCTTGAGGGAGCTTCTTGTCTTTCTTAAATGCTGTCATTCATCCCAGTAGAGCGCCAGGGGACAACTGTGCTGCCTTTAGGTCACCAAAGGCCTCCCGTTTCAAAGGCATGAGCTGGGGACAGGCACTGAAGGCTGCCTCCAAGTGATTCAGTTATAAGCAGGTGCCTGATCATCTGTGCAAGAACTCAAGATGGGCAGATGGAAACGCTGGTCATACCTTCCCCTGCCTCTGTGTGCTGCTAAGTGTGAAGCTGGAATGTCTTCAGTCAGACAGTCTCTGAACCTCAGCCATTTGGGGCTTTCCTTAGATATTTATTGCCTGTGTACAGCAGGATGGATTAGATGACCTACTGAAGTCCATTCTAACCTTATAATCTGTGACTGTTAGTTATTAGCCAGAAGAAATGATAAAACAATAAACAGCAAAGATGTAGAATGAGCCCAAACCTGGTAAGTTTATCAGAGGAAACATTAATATAGTGCGATTTAGAACATATACAAGCTGGACTCTTGCAATATGTTATTTAACACAGGCTACATTAAGGTTCATCACAGTGACTTTCATACTAAAGAATGGTGCTTTTAAAAAGGCATCTCAGAGTTCCCTGAGGGTAACCAGAAAAACACTGACTCTTTTTGTAATAAATCACTAAAACGACCAAGCCTCATTCCCAGCTGTGGAAAGGAACTGCTAATCAGGAAAAGGAATAAAATGTTACCTTTGCATGAGAAACTCAGTGCTAGGAAACTGAGCCCAGTGCTAAGGTTTGCACTCGGAGAACGATGTATTCCACCTACCGCAACGTTCGTAGGATGTTTCTTGTTCCTTTTTGTAGGGGGCGTGTTTTAGGGATGCTTGAAGGGGCATCGTGGGAAATGAAGTCCTGAAGGTACTCCCACACACATGGGCACTGGGATACCCCACGGTGGCTGGTCAAGGGAATCACGTGTTTTTTTTGAAGTGCATGTAAAAGGTGGTGCTTGCTTCCAATAAACGGATTTGGGTGGTTAAACTCTCAACCATCTGGGTCTGTGTGGGTTTATTATTTATTATATTAATAAAGCCATACCTTTTCTTTATTTTCTAAGAACCAAAGGTTCCAGAACAGTCTAAGGAGAGGCTGGCGACAGCACTAGGGAGAGAGTCTAATGAAGGTCAATAGAGAAGCTTAACAAAAAGGCCAATGAGAAGACAGTTTGATCACAGAACATAAAAGCTTCCATGAGGAAAAGATGACCACTATAAAGATTGTTTAATGTAACAGAAAATTACAGAATTCAGTCTTTTTTAAAGCTAGGCAAATTCAGACTGGAAATAAAACAGCATGTTTTAATGGATAATTAAGCAACATGAATAAATAGCCCTCACCATTTAAAAGTATCCTCTGTGACACACTGCCTCTCCACAAAGATATTTTTTAACTCAGTCATGGGTGTTAAGCAGAACCACTGACTGATCCTCTGTGGCCTGGGTGATCCAGGAAGTCAAATCACAAGGCAGTAATGATGTGTTAAGACAGTAGGACCCTTGTCCAAACTCCCTACATACTATTGTACCCTCATTCTCTAAAATTCCTGCACAGACCTAATATTCCTGTGTTCTCTACATAATCGTTCCAGCAGGTGAAATTTCACTGATGTCTGTGAACAAAACATTGGATCACATCACAACATCAGAATGATATTATTAGTGATACTATACTAAACCAGAGTCCTGTCTTCAGCAGATCCACCTTTATGTCTCTTTGGACTATTTTTGACCTAAAGAGTATTAAAATGCATCCATCCCTGGAGCTATCTTCCAGATCCTTAGACTGCAGTATAAATTCACTATGACTAGCAATTTTTTGCACATCTGCCACTGTGAGGTGCTGAAGCAAGGGAAAAAAAAAATAGTTCATTTTGTGTTTTGATCTCCTTGACGAGATAATATTCAGAATTTCACTGAATATCCTCTTGGTTGCTAAGTGACAGTAGAACTGAGGATGAGGAAAATTGACTTTGCAGGAGAGCACCCACAGAATACTGTTCACAAGACAACACTTTTACTATTACAGTGCAACACATGTCATGGAAAATGATAAGCTAAAGAACATCCAAGAAAGGGACTCCTCCAGCAAAGCTGGCAGTTTGCAAATTTGAACTGAAACAGTCATTGCTTAAAAAAATAAATGGGTTTCAGAGTGACATCCGTGTTGTCATATTCAATTGATACTTCCAGTTCATACAGCAGCCACTCCAGGGCTCTGATTCAGTGGTTTCTTGAGCTCACTACCATAACCCAGCCATGAAAGGAAATGTGGAGTATCAGTGGCTAAGTTTATCCTCCAGAGGATTTGATCCCAGTACAGATGCAATCAAAGTATTCTATAAGTGTAAGGCTGACATTTCATGTTCTCTAGTCCTTGCTCTTGTGGGAGACTTCAGTTTTCCAGATGTCTGCTGGAAACTCAACGCAGCAGAGAGAATCATATAATCATAGAATCATCGAATCAACCTGGTTGGATAAGACTTCTGAGATCATCAAGTCCAAGCCTTGATCCAACACTGTCATGGTTCCTAGACCATGGTACTAAGTGCCATAACCAGTCTCATCTTAAAATCCTCAAGGGACAGTGAATCCACCACCTCCCTGGGCAGCCCATTCCAGAGGACACAGTCTAGGAGGTTTCTGAGGTGTGTGGAAGAGAACTTCCTCATGCAGCTGATAAGTGCACCGCTAGACCTGCTATTTATGAACAGAGAAGGGCTGATGGGAGATGTGGTGATCAGAGGCCATCCTGGGCATAGCAAACACAAAATGATAGACTTTTCTATTCCTGGTGAAATAAGGAAAGGTGTCAACGATACCTCTACCTTGCACTTCCAGAGGGATTTTGGCCCATTCAGTCCTCTTGGAAACAGTCCTTAATAACAAAGGGATCCAGGAAGGCTTGACATACTTTAAGAAGGAAATCTTAGAGATGCAGGAGCAGGTTGTTCCTGTGTGCCAAAAGATGAGCTGTTGGGGATGAATACAGGAAGCATTCACAGAAAAAAAGAGAATTTATGATCTTTGAAAGAAGGGGCAGGCAACTCAGGAAGAGTACAAAGATGATGTTAGGTCATGTAGAGAGAAAATTAGAAAGGAGAAAGCTCAGCTAGAACTCAATCTAATCACTGCTGTGAAAGATAATAAGAAATGTTTTTATAAACTCATCATCAACAAAAGGAGGGCAAAGGAAAACCTCCGTACTCTATTGGATGTGGGGGAATATTGCCACCAAAGATGAGGAAAAAGCTGCCTCAGTCTTTAATAGAAAGACCAGATATCCTCAAGAAAGCCAGCTCCCTGAGCTGATAGATGGGACGGGGAGCAGAATAGATCCCCTGTAATCCAGGAGGATGTAGTTAGTGACCTTCTGAAACACACAGACACAAGTCTACAAGACCAGATGGGATCCACTGAAGGGTACTGAGGATACTGGTGGAAGAGCTCACCAAGTGAGTCTCCCTCACTTATCATGAGTCCTGGCTCACCAGGGTGGTCCCAGTCGACTGGAAATTAGCAAATGTAACGCTCATCTACAAGAAGGGCTGGAAGGAGAGTCCAGAGAACTACAGTCCTGTTAGCCTGACCTTGAAGCCTAGAAAGTTTATGGAGCAGATCATCTTGAGTGCCATCATGTGGCACATACAGGATAACCAAGGGATTAGGCCCAACCAGCACGGTGTTGCAGTTTTAATTAAATGGGAAGGATTTTGGTGAATTTTTTCATAGCACCACGGAGCGAGGTTTGGAGTGGGGGGGACCACCCTCCTGAACCGTCTGAGCTGAGCTGGGGAGGGACTGTCCCCAGTATCTCGGGATCTACTGGACAGGGGGCCTCTGAAGTGAAGCATCCCTGGAATTCAGGAGACAGGGGATAAAATTGCTACACTGGAACCCACACTACCACCCTGGCGGCATAGGACTTCTCTTCAAATGAAATATCCTTCCAGGATTTGTTTTGACCTAGGAGAGAGGATGTAGCTAGGCAATATTTTCTGTTATTTTTTGGGGGGGGGAAGTGTTTGTTTTTCTTTCTTTCTTTCCGTTTTTATTAAACTCGTTACTTTTTCTTCTTCATTCAGACTCCTCATAATTTCTACTTTGTCAATATTGGTGGGAGGGAAATAAAAGAAAGGAAAGGAAGGTTTATTTCATTAGAGATCTCACCTCCTGAACATATTGTCATTAAACAAAGACACATGGGTTTAGAAAAGGCAGGTCCTGCTTGACCAACATGAACTCATTCTATGACCAGGTGATCCACCTGGTGGATAAAGGAAAGGCTGTGGATGTTGTCTACCTAGACTTCAGTAAAGCCTTTGATACTGTTTTCCACAGCATTCTCCTGGAGAAGCTGGCAGCCCACAGCTTGGATATGTACACTCCACTGGGTGCACTCCACTGGATGGCTGGGCACAGAGAGTGGTGGGGAATGGTGCCCGGTCCGTTTGGCAGATGGACACAAGTAATGTTCCCCAGGGCTCAGTATTGGGGTAAGTTCTGTTTAACATCTTTATTATCCAGGTCTTTATCCATGACCTGGACAAGGGGATCACAGGCACCCTCAGTATGTTCGCAGATGATACCAGGTTAGGTGGGAGTGTTGATCTGCTGGATAGTAGGAAGGCTTTTTAGTGGGATTTGGATAGGCTGGATCGATGGGCTGAAGTCAACTGTATGACGTTCAACAAGGCCAAGTGCCAGGTCCTGCATTTGGGTCACAACAATCCCTGCAGTGCTACAGGCTGGGGGAAGAGTAGCTGGAAATCTGCCCAGCAGAAAAGGACCTGGGAGTGCTTGGTCAACAGAGCAACTGGTCAACAGAGACTGAACATGAGCCAGTGTGTGCCCAGGTGGCCAAGAAGGCCAGTGCCATCCTGACTTGTATCATGAATAGTGTGGCCAGCAGGATTAGGGAAGTGATCATCTCCATGTACTCTGTACTGGTGAAGCCACACCTCAAATCCTGTGTTCAGTTCTGGACTCTTCACTACAAGAAAAACATTGAGGTGCTGGAGTGTTTCCAGAGAAGGGCAACAGAGCTGGGGAAGGATCTAGAGAGTAAGTCGTATGAGAAGTGGCTAAGGGAACTGGGGGTGTTTAGACTGAGGAAAAGGAGGCTCGGGGGTGGCTTTATCACTCTCTACAGCTACCTGAAAGGAAGCTGTAGCCAGGTGGAGGTTAGTCTCTTCTCCCGGGCAACTGTGACAGAACAAGAGGAAATGGCTTCATGATGTGCTAGGGGAGGTTCACATTTGACATCAGGGAGGATTTCTTCACTGAAAGAGTGGTCAAGCATTGGAAAGGGCTGCCGAGATAAGAGGTGGAGTCACCATCCCTGGAAGTGTTCAAGAAACGACTTGATGTGGCACTTAGTGCCATGGTCTAGTTGATATGGTGGTGTTTGATCAAAGGTTGAACTTGATGATCCTGAAGGTCTTTTCCAATCTTAATGATTATATGATCAGTATTTTTATAATTCTAAAGAGTGTTCTGTCTCCATGTGACTGCCTTAGAAAAGTCTAAGGACTGCCTCTTATACTCATCATTTGGGAATGACTGGAGGTGTTCTGCATGCACTGTTGAGGATATATTGAAATCTATGTTTACTGGCCCGTGGTACACACAGACTGTTATCCTAAGAACACCTAAACTTCCCAGAGGCTTATCCAGTCCTGCATTCACTCAGCAATCTCATTGTGTATTTGAGTTATATGACAGTGCAATGACACAGGAGAGCAATATTTGTTTATTTATTTGTTCTTTCAGAGCAGGAAAGAGATATGTGTATACCTCTGAAAAACAACAGGAAACCGACACCAAATTTTCATGTAGTGAATCAGCTCTCCAAATATAAATCTTTCAAGCTTTCAGGATGCATAGAGAGCCACTTGCCTTCACCCTTTCTACCAGTTCTTGTCAACACCAAGTCTGTACACATCCCACCTGAGACACATCTCTAATCTCAATTCTAGCACATCTGCATGTGTCCAGGGGTCACTCGATAGGCAGCCTTTCCTTACAGTACATGGAGAAGACAGCTGAAAGACAGTCAAAGCTGATGTTTCCAGCTGATGAAGACTCTGTTTGGGCAGGCTGTGCCTCTGCAACCCATGGAGATCCATGGGGGAGCACAGATTCACCTGCAGCCCCTGAAGGGCCCCACACAGGAGCAGGTAGATGCCCAAAGGAGGCTGTGACCCTGTGGGAAGTCCACACTGGAGCAGGTTTGCTGGCAGGACATGTGACCCTGCAGGGGACTCACACTGGAACAGTCTGTTCCTGAAGGACTGCACCCCATGGAAAAGGACCAACACTGGAGTAGTTTGTGAAGAACTGCAGCCCACGGGGAGGACTCAGTGTTGGAGGGGTTTGTGGAGGACTGTCTCCCATGGGAGGGACCCCAGACTGTAGCAGTGTGAAGAGTCCTGTCCCTGAGGAGGAACAATTGTCATAGACAACGTGTGAAGAACTGACTGCAGCCTCCAGTCCCTGTCCTCCTGCACTGCTGAGTGGGAGGAGGGAGGGAAAATGGGGAATGAAGAAGAAGAAGAGGAGGAGTGGAGGGAAGATATTTTAATACTTGGTTTTATTTCTCATTAACCTATTCTGATTTGGTTGGTAATAAATTAAACTAATTCCCCTGAATCAAGTCTGGTTTGTCCATGATGGTAACTGGTGAGTGATCTCTCCCCCTCTACCCACGAGCCTTTTGTTCTTTTTTCTGTTCCCTGTCCAGCTGGGGAGGAGAGTGACAGAGCAGCTTTGGTGGGCATCTGGTATCCAGCCAGAGTCAACCCAGCACAATTACAAATATTAATTGTTTGGCTTTTTTTCCCTTAAAATTACCTTTGTAAATATTCTAAAAAAAAAATTTTGAATGTTAAATTTAAAATATGAGCAATTATATAAACAAATTACATATCTATTAGTTTTAGTCATACAGATTAAGATTACTCATTCTTGAAATCTTGCACTTTTTTTTTAAAAAAAAAAAGGATATATTGTGGGAGTATATTCTTTATGTTTTGCAACCTGGCACAATAAGATTCATTTAGAGCTCCAAAAAGCAATTTGATATAGTTCATTGTTTTTCTTCTGTCATGAATCTTCCAGTGAGGTAAAATGACTGTATCCCATCTGCTTCATTTTGCACTACTTCCCTCCTTGTAGCACTTTAGTATTTTCTGTGTTACTTTGCCCACTTATGACCAGATGTCCACAAATCCAATTTAGGCAGCTCTAAGATGCTCCAGAGAGAGAGTACCTGTGCCAGGGATGGGTACTAAGCTGATTTACAATCTTGGTATCAAGTTTTGAATCTCTACTTGTAAAATAAGCATTCTCTTGCTGTTTCAGTCAGTGGATTAACACAGTACTTCTCACATCTCTAAGTGGTTTACAGCTTGTTAATTGTTTCTGATTGATTTACAAATACGACTTCAGAAGACCAGCTTGGTTCAATGTATTTATTGACTGAAACTGTAAATGACCATACTTTTTCAGCTTTAAAAAGATATGTGTTATAAAGTCCTTTGCACTTGTTCCTGTTATAAGGAGCTGATCAAAATGAAAACAAACTTTTAAAATGTATGGTTATCTTTCCAGTCACTGTTTATTAGCTAATTGCATGTTTTCTGTAGCCTGACATGATTTCTATTTGACCATTGAATAAGCAGCTGTACCAATCTACTAAAATATTAATCATAAAGACCACCTACTGGCATCCCTGTTTTTTAGCAGCCATCTGGTTGTTAGAGAAAACCTGGCTCAGAGGGAAGGTAAGAAAAATGCAGAACTCCAAAATAGCTCATATTTGAGGGAAAAAAAAAAAAAACCAAAAACAAGTTCTAGGTTAACAATCTAACAACCCACCCAAAACTGCTGAGTGAAATATGAGAACGTGAAAAATGTATCCAGACCTAATGCTGCAGAGCAAAGCATCTTGGAAGTTCGTGACACAGCTTATAAACACATAAAGCCTTATGCTAATGCATAGCCAAAATAATGGGTGATAACAGGAGTAACTGAGACAATATTTCATATTTTGAAAGAGACTCTGGGATTTTTACAGTAAACTGTGATTTAATATATCAAACTGCATGTGTCAGACTTAAATTTAGTAGAAGATGAATCCCAGTAGAGGAACAGAACGAACAAGTATTTTAAAACTACAAGCTGGCTTTATAAGCAGATTTTCATACTACCTGCTAATGTCCATCCTGATGATATTTCACAGCAGTTTCTAGGTTTGGCTTTTAGAAAGGAAGTTAGAACACGGACTTGTACCTCTTGCCTTCTAATCAGCCACCATGAAGGCAGCACTGCCCTACACATCTCTGTAGGACATTTGCAAAGTGATAAATGTTGTTATGTCCCTCTTCACTCTATTTAGGCACAAGTGAACATTTGCTCTTGTATATACAGGTTTTTTATTTATGGTATAATTGCAGATTTTTCCAAGACACCTCAAGTATTTAATATTCTTTAGAAAATGCCCAAAGTCACTTTGTGTCCTTAAAATGGGCCTCTTAACAGATACAGTTCATGAGTTTTCTCATCTTTAAAACATTTGTGGCAGTTATGAGGATTATTGAGTTGATATTTTGAAAATGCCTGGAAAGCAAAAAGCGCTACGTTGGAAGTTAAGTATTATTTCTATTATTTATATGTTAAAGGTTTTGGTTGAGCTTTAAATGCCCCTGAATACTGGGTCTTGTCAGTCCTGTTATGTATCTTTTCATGGAAATATTTTAACCAGACAAAGACAAAAGTGTTTTTTGGGGGAATAATTTTCATTCATATTTTTCTTATATTGAAACAAACCTAAACCTAAAAACATCTAAAACGAGACACTGTATTTTGAGAAGAATCTACAAATCTTTTACTCCACAGTTGCCCCAACTGGTCCACCCAAGTGAGCAGCTACTTCTCCAAATGCTGACTGAGGCCTGATTCAGCCCTACAAGCTGTCACTGGCTCTGTCAACCCTGTGTGACAAGGCAGGACTAAGGCTCCCTCATCCAGAACCATCTGGACTGCTTTGCCTTGCCCTTTAATTGCTGACTGTGGGAGATGTGATGAGAACCTGAGGAGGTGGTTAGCTGGGATACTGTGAGCTGAAGACAATTTATATGAGCTGAAGGAGACTGTCCCTCTGTAAAGGAGAAGGTGATTGATTGGAAAAAGCATCTGGGAACCAAGACCAAGCATTCCCTCCACTGGTTTAGGGATGAGAAGGCAAATATCTTTGAGAACTTAACATTTCTCTTCCCCCATTTTTCCTATTCATTATTTTATGCTCTCCACATACAGGTTTTGAGAGATAAAATGAATGTCTATAAATTATTTTGAGCAAACCAGATGAGTGATTTGAACCAGGAGCAGGATTATGACTGGGTAAGGCAAACTGTGGTCATGACAGTAAAGAAGATCATCTTGACAGATGGTGAAGTTGATATTTTGGTCTCTTTGGTTTTCTTTGCACATTCAGTTTGGAGTAAACTGGGTGATTTTTCCTGGAATGATGAGTTGTCTGCTTGGACACTTGTGTGTGAAACATACCCAGAGCTTTACGTCACTCCAGCTTTTCTTCTTTTTAAATCAGTGGGAAACCTCTTGCCGCCTGTATTAAAGGAAAAATGAGGCCTTTGTTCAACTGTTTTGTATCCAAACTACTTAAATTTCACTCCTGAAGATAAATCCAGTATCCTTGCCAGACAACTTTTTAGAAGACTGCGGCAATTAGAAATCCGGGAAGAACAGATTTGTTGCTCTATTTCTACAGCTAGCCCAGACACTGCCAATGAAAAAAGAAGCTGGCTGAGAACAAGATGGAAACTCTGAACTTTCAGACTTATCAGTTCTGAAAGTTTCTCATGAAGAAAACTGCCTTTTCAGACCTTCTACTAACCAGAAGGAACATCTTCTTTTTTAAAGAAGACGGAGAGGTTTACTTTATTATATTCAGAGTACTTTTTTTTCCAAATGCTGATCTTGCTTATTGTGTGTCATCATGGCTAGGCTTCGTGAACGAAGATTTGGGAAGGCTCTATCTACATTTGCTTATTATGGTACAAATATAAATACAGAAATGTTTGGGGTTTTTTCTTTTACTGTGGTATTAACTAACTGAAGATTCTTCTGTGACAAGGTGACCCTCAGTGCGTGAGGGAAAGGCTGTGGATGCTGTCTACTTGGACTTCAGTAAAGCCTTTGATGCCATTTTCCACAGCATTCTCCTGAAAGAACTGGCTGCTCATGGCTTGGATATGTGCACTCTTTGCTGGGTGAAAAACTGGCTGGATGATCAGGCCCAGAGCGTGGTGGAGTTAAATCCAGCTGATGGTTGGTCACTAGTGATGTTCCCCAGGGCTCAGTACTGGGAGCAGTTCTATTCAGTATCTTTATCAATGACCTGGATGAGGGGATCACAGGCACTCTCAGTCATTTTGCAGATGACACCAAGTTGAGTGGCAGTGTTGATCTACTGTAGGGTAGGAAGGCTCTGCAGAGGAATCCGGACAGGCTGGATCGATGGGCCCAGGACAATGAATGATATGAGGTTCAACAAGGCAAAGTGCTGGGTCCTGCACCTGGGTCACAACAACCCCTACAGTGCTACAGGCTGATGAAGAGTAGCTGGAAAGCTGCACAGAGGAAAAGGACCTGGACATGCTGGTCGACAGCAGCTGAACATGAGCCAGCATGAGCCCAGGTGGCCAAGAAGGCCAATGGCATCCTGGCTTGCATCAGGAATAGTGTGACCAGCAGGACCAGGGCAGTGATTGTCCCCCTGTACTTGTCACTGATGAGGCCACACCTCAAGTCCTGCATTCAGTTCTGGGCCCCTCACAAGAAAGATGCAGAAGAGAGGTGCAGAAGAAAGATGCACCAGAAGGGTGCTGGAGAGAATCCAGAGAAGGGCAACAGAGCTCAGGAAGGGGCTGGAACACGTGTGATGAGGAGCAGCTGAGGGAGGTGGGGGTGTTTACCCTGGAGAAGACTCAAGGGAGACCTTACTGCTCTCTACAACTACCTGAAAGGAGGTTGTAGCCAGGTGGGGTTTGGTCTCTTCTCCCAGTAACAAGTGGCAGGACAAGAGGAAATGTCTTGAGGTAGCCCCAGGGGAGGTTTAGGTTGGATATTAGAAAAAATTTCCTCACCTAGAGTGTTTTCAGGCATTGGAACAGGCTGCCCAGGGAAGTGCTTAACTCACTGTCCCTGGAGGTATTTAAAAGATTTCTAGATGTGGTTCTTAGGGACATGGTTTAGACTTCACAGTGCTGGATTAACTATTGGACTTGAAGATCTTAGAGGTCTTTTCCAACGTAAATTATTCCATGATCCTATGATAAACATAAATATGATGGTCAATACTACACAAGACCAGAACTTATACCATCCGCAAATTTTCTTTCTAAATGTATCCATTTCATGTCAGTGAGTAAAATGAGGAAGATTTAAAATAAGTCCTGAATATTAACATAAAAATTAGTAATGTATGTTTGTATGTACACACACATGCTTTTGGAAACTTGTCTGATTCTGGTTTCTGTTCTTCCTCTGTCATACACATTCTAGTTTTATCAGATGGGAGAGAAAAAACCTGAATTAAATGTCAGTTGTTCAGAAAGCCCAGAAACCATACATTGACAGCTCTCAACAGCTCACTAAATGAGAGACTGATGCCGGATTTGAAGAGATACACAAACTGTCTTTTGATCTGAACTGTTTCGGACAGAGGCACCTTCACGAGGAGCATGAACAAGACAGATATATTCCTTAACAATATCTGCCAGTCACTAATTACAGATTTCTGATTAAAAAGTATTTCTGCTCTAATCCTGAGACAATACATTAGATATTCTCTGAATTAAGAAACACGTCATGTGTTCTGCTTTCTGTCTCATCATTTACCTGCATATATGAACTTGGATTTGAACCACTAGGTGTTGGTTTTTTCCACTGAACCTGACTTTCCTGTAAAGCAAAATTGAAGTTATAAAAACATTACTTGAAAAAGAAGTCACTGAACTATCAGCTGGGTGTGTGTCAATATTCAGGATCCCGATTTCTAATGGCTAAAGTAAACACGTGATAAAAAGCTGGGTAAAAGCTGTCTGGAACAAATAAACTTTGTTACAATGTCACACTGTTTCCACTCTGAGGTGTGGTAGAAAGTCAGGATTTCAGCTGGGAACTGCAGACCCATTCTGGACAGCAGATGGGTGCCTGTCCTTGCTCCACACAACCATTCACCATAGGATGAAAGCAAGTGCTTGGTGGAAGGGGGACTAAAAGTCTTTGCTACCAGGTCCACAAGCTCCTGAATGCAAATGTCTTGGGATTTTGGATGTCATATGAAGAAATATTTATTCTTATTTCAACTAGCTCTACCTTCCCTTTTTTATTTCTGTCTCAGCCCCTTTCTAATCTCTGTCTAAGAGATAAATGCAACACAAGTTTCTCCAGACTGTTGTGGAAGTTGGTGAAGTTCTATCTGGTGTTTTAGTCTTTTCAGGGGAGAGGAGAAGAGAGGATGGAAAAAGAAACCTGCTTAGCATAGGACTGAAACATTTTCCTGTTTTTCCTAGCAAGGGCTTCCTGCGAGAACAGGGCTGTGTTTCGGAGGCCCCGTCTGTCTGCAGGCAGGCCCTGCCATCACTAGGGCTCGCAAGAGAGCTGCAGGAGCCAGCTTTGGCTCGCCACAGGAGCTGCTGCTGCTCTGCTAAGCCCAGGCTATAAGGCAGCTGCCTGTGCCTGCCTGTTGCCAGGAATTGATGGAAATCTTGGGAACACAATCTGCACAGCAGGAAGTCTTACAGCCCCCGCTACAAGAAATTGGGGGATGCCCCGGTAACCGGAGGAACCAGGCTCTGGGGATGCCGCCAGGTGCTGTGGAAGTGGATGCATCAGACCCTGCACTGGTCTCTGCTGCTTGCTGCCCTCCATCTGGTTGTGCTGCCCCTCTTCCTGGGCTATTTATGATCTCTCAGCAGGCAAACACTGGCGTGAAGTCTTTTTTTTAAGTTTCATTCCCATGCAAGCCGTGACAAAGTGAGAAAAGGCTTTTTTCCAAAACCACCACGCTGTTACACCCAAACAAACACCTCTGAGCAGTGAAACACTCTGTCATTATTTCGTAATTTTTCATACGGCTTCTCCTGACGTGGTGGATGACACCACTGCTGGCATCAACTCAGTGTGGATTGTGCCTTGACAGCAGCACTGGCATCTCCATCTCACTGTCATCTCCCTCCCATTCCAGCATCCCCAGAGAGCACGGTTGGGAAGGGGAACGTGACCAGCTGCGTTTCTAAAGCACATTCAAAGCCATTTCTGTGTGCCGTGTCCCCACAGAGTTGGGAAAATTTGCCATAATTTTTGTGCCACAAAAACTCTTTCCTAAACAACACGGCTGCTGTCAGAAAGTTCCTTTATAGACACTCACTGCTGGACTTTAAAAATAATTGGTTCATATTTTCACAGGTGCTGAGCTTCTGTAATTTAATTGTTTCATCACAAGGTAAATACAATGAATTAAGAAGATATCAAGGCCATCACCGAGGTAAAGCAGATCACCTACTTCTGGAACTTACAAGAAGAAAAGAGACAAGTTCTCCTACCTACTCCTGCTTAATTAACATCTCATTTGCATTTGGTTATACAGCTGCTCATCTGCACTCTCAAAATGTGCAGCTTTGAGATATGTGAGGCCCTGAAAAGAGCATTTGGCTAAACATTTGTTCCTCCTTGCCTGTTGTATACCTCAGGCCCTGCTAAACCAAAAAACTAATCAGGCTGAGTCCCATGCACTGGGAAGGTTTGTGGTTTAATGACCATAACAGTGGCTTGAGAAGGGAAAATATGTGGTTTATCCCCTTGACCTCAATCCAAAAGGACCTTTCCATGTGCAAGGGTGGGTGTCTGAGCACTGGTGGAAGAGAAACCTAACATTGTCTTGTCCCTGTTTTAAGACTTTTTCCCTTTTTGACTGTCATTCAGATGGAGACATTGTCCCTAGGAAATACACAGGTTTTTGTCATTCCTAAAAATTGTTCATCACATCTGATTTAGCTGAAATTGCCCTTTGGGGCCACACAGATGATTCACTAGTACAAAGTCAGCCTGAGCTCAAGACTGCCTTAAAGAAGGGGGCAAAGCAACAGCCCTGCAGCCCTGCGGAAAACAAATCTCTTGCTGATGCCAAAGCCTTTACACCAAAGTTTTGCAGTACCAGGATCTTCTTGGGATTCATTTTAGCTGTCTTAGACTGGTCTTCTGAGTTAGTGATTAAAGGAATGTGGAAGAGTATTTAGGCCTTTCTGAACCAGTTGGGTAGCATCTGTAGTGCCTCTTGACCTCATTTTCCAGAGGAGACAGAGAGCACAAGAAGAAGCTAGGAGAGCTGTATCTGATAGCTTCTGAATAAAAGGAGTGGTTTGGGAGGGATGTAAGAAAGCAGAAAATATTCAGCAGAAAACATCCAGCAGTATCCAGAATCCCTGCAGCTGTGTGCTGCAATGTGAAGCATGGAAAGTTGGGTTATTGGGGAATAAGGGTCTTCCAAGGGCTGACATCCTGATTTCTGGGATATCTCTCCAAGATACTCAAATCTCAAAAACCTTGTAGGTAATCTGTGCATGTAGAAAACCACTTGACTCAAATAAGGAATGTAGGGCTTTCATCAATTTTCCATGTATAGGCTACTGGTAGGAACAGCTAAGTTCCTTTTGGAAGCAAAAATGCAAACCAGTGATAGTTCCACCCTAAATATATCACTGTATGAAACAAGAGAGGTGCACTGAAGTGGATTGACTGACTCTCATACCAGGACACTCCTACCAGCAGTACCACAGAAGGCCACAAATATTATCAGAGGGTTGGAGCAGCTCTCCTGTGAGGACAGGCTAGGAGAGTTTGGGCTGTTCTGTCAGCAGAAGAGATATCTCCAGGGAGACCTTATTGCACCCTTTCAGTATCTGAAGAGGCCTACATGAAAGCTGGAGAGGAAATTTTTGTAAGGGTGTGTAGAATAAGGTGGGATGGCTTTAAACTGAGAGTAGATTTATATTGGATATTAGGAAGAAGTTTTTTGCAATAAAGGTGGTGAAAAACTGGCACAAGTTGCCCAGGGAGGTGGTAGATGCCCCATCCCTGGAAACATTCAAGGTCAAGCTGGACAAGGTTCTGAGGAACCTGACTGGGTTGACAATGTCCTTGCCATGACCTTTAAAGATCCCTTTCATCTCAAATCATTCTACAATTCTATGATTCTGTGACTGTTCCAGCAAGAGACAGAGTAAAGCAAGGGGTTAAGAGAAGAAATCTGGGAGCATAAAAAAAGTGGAGGATCATACTGATGAGTCCAGGAGCTCATCCTGGAGAGAAAATTAGGAACTTTCACATGAAGAACTGGCGTGGGTTTTGAACAGACAGTAGGGATGTTATTGCTCATCTTGTTTCTTCTGTGTTCAGGAAAACAAGATTTTATATATTCATAAAATCATAGAATCATTTGGGTTGGAAAGGACCTTAAAGATTATCTAGTTCTAACACTGCTGTCATGGATGGGGACACCTTCCACTAGACCAGGTTGCTCAGGGCCCCATCCAGCCTGGCCTTGAGCACTTCCAGGGATGAGGTATACACATCTTCTTAAAATAAAACATCAAAAACCTGTGTCTCTCATCTCTCTTTCCTCCTTGAAGAGACAAAAAGCAGTTTGAATTCTCCTGTCCATGTGGGTTGATGTTACTTTTCTGGTTTACAATGATTCTGCGAGCTATTAATTAAAATTATATAAAGCACTTAGAACCTCATAGTAGCATTTTAGCATTTGATTTACTTCAGTCCTGGAAGCGAGACAGTAAGTTTCTTCCGTCTGCACATTTTTGTCCTTTTATATTCCTGAAGCATTGCTCTCTGGTTTTTTTTTCTGATTTTTAACCACGATGAGGTTTAACTTGCCATCTATTTTTGTTTACATCTTTGTTCAGCAGCATCCTCATTCACAAGCTGTCAACACATGGAACAGCAGAGTTTCAGAAACCACTGGTGCAAATGTCTCCCAGTCGTTTATCAGAAGCAATTAGTCACTTTGGGTCAGAACCATCTATCTAGGTGCTTTCCTTCTAAAGATATATGCACTGTTCTTCTCTTTAACAAAATTCTCATGTGACAGGCTGAGGCACACTGACAAGATAGTGATGAGAAAGTAATCCCTATAAAGGAAAGCAAGCCTGAATCCATAATACAGAATGTGCTGCTTTTTTTGAGTAATATATGATCTCTGAACTTTGCTTATGCAAACAGTTGATAGCAGGTGCAGCTGCTTGTGGGGAGAGTCAAGGTTCAGCACATTGATGAAGTATGTGTCAACCCTAGAGCACTGGGGACTTGCTTTCCCAAGCAGAAAGCTGGGACAGAGAACAGAGACAAAAGTTCTTGCAACCCTAACAACAAAAGTGAGAGTCAGCTCCCATCTCTTCATCCATATCAAACTACAGGTTCCCTCCAATCATTGGAAAACTGGGACCAAGCACCACATTGAAAACTTTCTTCCATGGTTCCTTCCCAGACATGCTCTTCTCCACTGGCTCCAGAGGGAGTCTCATGTTTTCCCGCTCGCTGAGGGCTATCACTTGAATTCTACGGTTGTCATCTTCCCAGCCATGTTAGCAGATGCAAGTGTCTCACCACCTCAGAACTTCAAGGGAATTCCTTCAACAGGGCTGAAGGTCCCAAATACAAACCTCACCGCCTACCACTGCAGCAAAATAGTACATGGAGCATCACTGGGAGACCACAGGAGACTGCACCATCTTCCTCCTGGTTCTGCTGAGGAAGTTTGTCCACGTTGGATATGCTCAGAGAAACAATTCCACTTGACACTTCTGTCAGGCTGCCTATGACTTGGCACATCCCTCAAAACTTTTAAATGATGACCTTCCCTATCACTCATTGCACGCACGAACAAAACCAAAATAAAGCAAAACAAAAACAAAAACAAAAACCAACAAACAAACAAAATTACAAAAAACACACACACACAAAAAAAAAAGAAAAACAAAACAAAACAAAAAAAAGACAGAAAACAGTTGCTGGACACACATACAGAAACTAAAAAACTTCTTCCCTCTCCACCCAGGTTTTATGATAATTTTCAAGTGTTTTTCTCCATGCATAAATCTATCTGTGTTGAAAAGTAGAACTGATAATATGGAAAGTAAAATAAAGAAGCCATTCTCCCAGTAGAGATAATAATACAGGAAAATGTCATTACAAAATGATTTCATGCATAGTATCTAAATCTAGTAATTATAGAAGTATCTCAATTTACCAGCTGCTATGAATCAATACAAAGATGTAGAGGACAAGAACTACAGTTACAAGATGACACTGGAGTTCATTTAAGGACAAACCTGCTTTTTCAGTTTATGCAAAGAAAAGAAGAATGACAAGGGCAGGGAAAGGGGGAAAAAGTGTAGCACAAAGCCATAATGACCACAAGTCACAGTTCATTTAGGTGATCTTTTCAGAAGATAAAGACAAGATCAAAGTTTGCCTCAGTGAAAGCAGTGGGCTGGGTAATTTGTTTACTCCTTATATCTCCTTCTACCTGGCTGAAGGACAAGTTATTCCTCCAAAGTTTTGATTAGCAGCTTTAAATTTCAAGCACTCTGCAAGCAATTAGGAAGGCAGTGCTTGGCAGCCCTGACCTGGGATCTGCTGTGATCTGAGCCTGATTTGTCATCTCCTGCAGGGAGCTCACTGCCCCCCTGGAGCAGTCCAGAGATCTGCCTGGATATTTTTAGTGCATCTCTGGTGACAGTCAATCAGTTTTCCTAAGGATTGAATAAAAAAAATTGAAAAAAAAGGTCAAATAGACTTTACAGTAAGAACATTCTGAGGCCAACTGAGGGTCCTCAGAAAGAAATGCTTTTTTCCTGTGATTAAAGGCAACTGTGAGTTCCCCTATTTCTTCCCCTCATTGTTAACAAAAATTATTTCAACCCTCAACTGCAGTCTCTGCTTTTGTGAAAAATTAGTCTGAAAAGATGCTGAAGAATCAGGGACTGTTAAACTGAAGGGCAGTCTGGGCAGAGTGGTATCTGTATGGCCACACTAAGAGTCATATCAGCAGCTTCTGGCCACGGTGCAGCTGCCACTGACAAAAAGGAGCTGGGTGCCCTTCAGCCCCTCTGTGTCCCCAGTAAAGTCATTCCTGTCAAGAAGCGGAAATAATGTGCCATCCAAAGTACTTTGCAAGTGCTTTCACTTCCACTTCTCATTCAAGAACAAGGAGGCATTCATCAAAATTGAAAACTGAAAGTTCAACCAGTAAGGTTTTCATAGATCACATGAAATTAAGCTCTTTTCCCTGTAATGCACAAGTTCTTAAGGTCTGTGACTCAGCAGGATAGTAAAGTGCACAAGCAATTGCCTGGCACAGTCTTGATGTCTGAGTTGCCCTAAACTGACTGAAGAGATGGGATTTGGAAGAGTCAATTAACATCTGTTTAAGTATTTGAAAAGATTTGGTCAGAGACCTGGATGACAGCTGGTGGAGGAGAGGGATTATCCAGTGACTGCTTCAGACCTAAACCTTCCTCTGAAATTTCCAAAGTGGTCCTTTTAAGAAATAGCTTGCATTCTGTGCAACCTGTTTTATGGCAGGCAGACTAGAAGGACTGAACCATATTTACCAACTTCTGGTAGGGTTTGTCAAACCCTGCTTAAACCTGGAATTAAACATCAGGTAGCCAAGTGCCAATGTACTAGCCTCATGGGATGTAATGTGGGCTGAGACAGTGGCTGGATGAAAACAGTTTCAGCCTTGATTATTCTGCAGGCCTATGGGTTGCTGCATAGCCACCTTTGTCCTGGGATATGTGTGAAATGGCATAGCAATGGCAGGGTTTAAACAATAGTTGCTGGGGTTTGCTCCCTGCATTCAGTTGACAGAAGCAGCCCCGTTGCTTTACCAGGGCTCACATTTGGAAATAAAAGCTCCTTTCTGATTCCAACAGCCATCAATATATAGTGGCCCATATGCTTTCCACACCACTGGGATGAATGGGCAAACTAGAGTGGGAAAGGGCGTGCCAGGATAATTCCCCCAGGGCCCTTTTTCCGTGGCAGTCAGTCCCCATCACATGGTCAGATCTCCTCTCACAGTCCTGCCTGCTCCAGGCATTTACCACCACTGCTGCTCCCTTAGCAAACGTTTGTTTAGCCTGGAGCACAACCTTGCTGGCACTCCATCCCAGTACCACAGGCTTAGAGGGAGTAGCCTTAAGCCATTTAAGTCACTCAGTTTTTGCACTGATTTCTGGGCTGGAGGCTGGGGTGCAAGAAAGGTGTTATCTATCAACTGCCAATTAATTGTGACTTTAAATTGTCAAGGTTGTAATGCTTTCCATTTCAGACAGTTTGGGACAAAGAAGCTGTTTTCATAGCTGAAGGTTCTCAGTACTAACTCCTTGTCTAGAAAAAGCTTAACCTCACACCAGAAGTTCTCACTTTTCTGTAGACTGTACTATACAGATGCTGATCCCATAAAAAAGGCCATCACCTTAGTTTTGCAGGTGAAAGCTGCAGCTCCAAACACCAAAGATCTCACTTAACCAGTTGTTGTCAAGTGCAAAGTGCAAGGTAATACTTCTGCAGAAATACCTTACTCTTCAGCTAACATTAAACTTCATAGCTCTCTTGAAATTAAACTTTAAAACCCCCTTCAGTAGGTTTATGGTCTGCTGCCGTTTAAGATGCCTCAAAATATAATGTTAATAATTTTTATTCCTGACTTTCTTGCTGACTAGCTTACCAAAGAAACTTATTTCACTTTTTCTTCATTGTCCCCATCTGAAAATAGGTTTACTAATTTTAAGAATCTTTCTTTTTCAAAGTACTTTCAAGCCTGAAGATAATTCACCATACAATATTTAAGCATTGTTGTTATGACCTTGGCCTACCTTGAAAGCAAGGATTGTATTAAGCCAAGGATCTGTTTTGGAGAAAATATTGTTGCTGAGATGGGTCAAAATAGCCATGTTTTTCCAAGAAGGCTACCAGGTAACCTTGCATCTCATAATTTCTGCCTTGTGTGACTAAATGGAAGTTAAATAAACACACAAGAGGGACTGCATATAATGAAAGGGGGAGTGTATTTTACTGGGCCTGATCACATTTATTCCTTTTGAACTCGGTGGTGCTGTATGCCAGAAAACTTCCATTCATCATCGCCAATTCAGAGGTTCTTTGGCATATGAAGTAAATAGCAAAGCAAAGTAAGACAATGTTTAATAAATGGCACACTGACAAGCCTGAGCCCATTTTACTTTGTATAAAGCAATACTGAGTTATTCTATTATTTTTTCTAATGTTTTCCTTCCTTTCTATCCCTTGTTTCCCATTGCTGGTTCACAGCAACATAATAATCGCTGGGCTAGTTTAAAGCTGATATTTTAAAACCTTTTTAAAGTCTATATCTTGATGATAAATAGTAACAGCAGAATGATCTTTCTTTGTGTTCCATATTGCACATGAAAGAGCTTCCTGGAGACACTATATGAGAGAGACCACATATGCATCCAAGGAAAATATAAGCCTTGTCTGTGAGGCTCTTCAGCACTGCAGAACTTAGGTTTATAAATGGGAAAGTAGTTGTTTATATAAGCACATAGAGGGAAGCAAAATTTGGGGAAAAGGACGTGTCTTCTGTCAGACCAACTGATAAGGTCAGGGAAGGAATGAATTTCCTCAGCTCTCTTAGATGAGGTGGCAATTATTGCAGATGCAATAACAGTGCTACCAGCAAGGCATAGACATTTAAAACAGACCTGCAGAAGCCCATATATTGAACACAAGGCTCATGATTGGCTCCTTACACACGTTACCCTACAGGTAGGACACACGTAGCATCACAGCCAGGGCTTCCCAGCTGCTAATCTCATAGACCTCCCACGTTCATCTCTCCCAGTGAAGGGGACTGTGCAGGATGCTCTGCTTCACCAGCATGGAAGAGGGGCAAAGGCCAGTCACAGCTGCTGATGTGCCACAAAAAAAAGGAGAGCTGTGTTAAGAGAAGCCCTGGATGTGAAAGTCTGGCAATGAGCAAACCTATTCATTGGGGGAACTCCACAACAGGAGAGTTGGTTACGTAGATTCTGTGTGTAATGTTAAACTTTGAGAGACCCAGCATGGACAGGACTAAACCCACAATTTAGGGTCTAGCAGAAACAGAATATGTGGAATTTAACTGACCTTTTTATATGCTTTTTGAAACAACAGTAAGAACCATTGTATGTCTGGACATATACCAAAAGTGTGATTTGCATTGTTAAATGTAGAAACAACCTATAAAGCCATTAGCTAATTAGCAACACAACACAGTGAAATGGTCAATGAGTAAGAGAAGTCAGAGCTGATAGCCTTTGTGATCTATCATCTTGTTTTATGTCTGCTTCATGGGTGGTTTCTGACCATCTGTATGTAAGTATTGTATTGCTTTTCAGACAGAATAAATAAAAAACAGACAACATAACAACACAGATAATCCTATTGAGAAGGGTAAAAGCCCCTGGCTGAAGAAGACCATGGCTGAATATACAACACTAGAAGACAGCCCAGGCCAAGCATCACATAACCCAGAATACTGTCCAAGACCCATGACTCAGTGCATATGGTCTGGTGCATTCTGAGACGCGACTTAGATACTTGTGAGATCTGATAAATGAGCTATATTTTTGTATAAAACATCTATGATTTTCTTCAGTGATGTTGTTCATTGAAGCTTTTGGGGGTTTATTTTTAACAAAGCTGTTTGAATCAGGAGTGCATTACTAGGAGGCCAAGGGGATCTGTTTTCCACTGGTCTACAGACTGGGTGGTCTTTGAAGCTGCCCACTGCTGAACAGTACAGCTCTAAGTAGATTTAGAATATATGACCCATCAAAATCAGCTATGGCTTGGAGAAAGAAACAGGGATCTCCTTAAGTAAAGAGAGGCAGTGGAAACAACCCAGCTCCCTCCACTGTTCTCTCCCACTGAGGGTCCTTAATGAAGGCATCATGGTGGAATATCCCTTCTCCTTTGATCCATAATTCACTTAAATTCCAGTCCTCTGGGACTAATAATGATGCTGTTTGCCCCCTTGCACAGTGTTTACTGATAAGGAAATTGTAAGTTACTTCACCACACCTCAAAATGGAAAGTGAAGATCAAAGCTCTACCCCAAACACTGCCCGTGTGAGACATTGGCATGCACAAGCCACCTAAATATGCCATTCGCTCAGACCTCTGTTGTGGCTGTCAGTGAGGTGTCAATAACGATGAAAGGATGAAAGTGTTCAGCAAAACTTCAGCTGAGTTTTTTGTCCTCTCCAGTATTAATCAGCTGTCTCAGAATACCAGCAAGCTGGCCACTAATTTCACTGGATTTTCTTTCTGACACTGATGTCTGTTGAAACAAGCTAGGAAGAAAATTCTTCACAATATTAACATTAGCACTTATGCACCACAAGCCAAAATTTTCAGAGCACTTTGTGGACACGAATTAATTAATCTTCATAGTGGAAATAGAAGTGAAGCGACTTTGACTACTGTCCCCTTAGGTTTAAAGCAAGAGTATACAAGCTGGTTTTGCATAAATTTATCTCTGGGTCAAGCCTTGCATATTTTGCCAGCATAATCATCAGCAAAAGAAAAAATATGCAAGAGTGGATTAAAAATTACTTTCAAAAATTGCCTGGAAATAGAAGTCTTACAAGGGTGCCTTCAGAGGTAATGAAACAGAAATAACATTTTGACAAGTTTAGGTCAAAAGACCACCGTCATGAAGGATTTTCATCGATGCTGTGCTGGAATGGAAAATCATCATAAAAATCTACATGTGTTCTATTTCACGACAGATGAAAATTTAAAACCAGAGCTAGACTTCAGAGTAAGAAGATCCAAATTCTGTTCTAGACTGCCCTGTGACAAGTTACTTAAAACTTTCGTATCTATATATACCTTCTTGTGACCCTCCATCACAAGACCTTAGATGCTATCAGCAAGGATTAATGATGGTGTTTGAATGGGTTCTTGTCCCTGAGAAGGGCATGAGCACTGCAGCTGTTTAGCCTGCACTAATGAACTCAAGAGATGACTACAAAATTCAAGGTTTGCTTTTAGCACAGACACATATTTGAAAAGTTTTTACAAAGTTATTTTGGACTTTCACTACAATGAGGTCCAGATAGTCAAGACATGCAGAGGATCAAGAACTCAAATGTTAGGTGTGGGTACTGGGCAAAGCTGTGTACCAGGGAGCACATTACATCTCTAAGGAAAGATTGGGCACATTTTATAATATTAGCCAAAGTTTATTAACTTCTGAATGACTACACCATGGAGAAACATTGACATCACACATGGCTCCTTTTGGATCCTTCCTAATTGCCAGCTCATGTTCACAAGCACACTGTTTTAAACCTCTCTTCTGTACTGCACTATCCCATGTCCTTCATTCTTTCAAGGCTTATGCAAATTATCACTTGGAATTGTATATTTGTACTGTTCTCTTAAACTTTCAATTTAACTTCTTCCAGCACTTTTTTTCAGTCCCAACCCAATAGCTTCAAAGAGATGTTTACAGAGATAGAACAAGTTCCACTATGCAAGCCATATCTCAAACGTCTCAAGAAATGGGGCTTTGCAGTTCTTATCTCTATGAGCCAGAGTCTGTTCCTTCCTGATGTTGCACCACATCCACTCCATCCCCTTTCTTGCTTTAGCACATCCTGACAATGTTTTACGTACATGCAGCCAGCATGGATGGGTGAATTAATCTCATCACTTGATCAGGCATCCATGAAAGTGTAGGGACAGAAGGATGTTTTTACCCTAAGGGAAGGTATTTATACTTAGATCATCTGTGAAGAATTTATATCCTAATCCGCTTTAAAATTGTCAGTGAAGAAGATCCCATAAAATCTGCACATCGTCTGTGCTATGCATCTTGCATATTTTTAAATATTTTCCTAATACGTAATTTACTTTTTCCTTCATGATTAAATTGATTAAAAGAACTGATTTATTCCTATCTTATGACAAGCACAAGTGATGACATTCTCATTGGCCTTATCATGGTGTTTTGCAGACTGACTGAAAACTACTTACCCTGTTCTTTTCTAGATTAACCCACTTTCTCCAGCCTCTTCAAAATTCATTTGTTTCTGCAGATTTCATTTGGATTCTTTTCTTGTTGCCTGCATCTTTATTTTAAATTGTTCTGGTTGTTTTTTAAAGCAATACTTCTTTGGTCTTACAACCAAAACCTTGCTCAGTATCTCTCAGAAGAAAAATTTTGCAAAAATGTCCCATTTTTCAAGTAATTTCAGTTTGTGATTCCCTATATTCACCATACTCTTTTTGGCAGTTGCACTAATGCAGGCATTAGCCACCTTGTATTTGTCCATCTTCCTTCCCAAAATATAGCACTTGGTTCCTGACTTTCATTGAATTTCATCTGACCATTTTCAGACACTCTCCAATTCAAAACTGTTTTCAAAGCTGATCTCCTATCATGACCTTACAGTCCAATTCTATCCAGGGGTCTCTTCAGCTCTTCTGACCATGGTGCCTTTTCATCATCAAAAGAACTCACAAAAATAATGGCCAGCACAGCAGCCCAGACTGGGCCCCTCTAAACCCCTCTGTCACTGTAAAAATCCTTTTTCTCTGTGGATCTTCAATCCATATTTACATTCCTGCCCTCATTTACACCCCAGTCTCTAACTTAGGATCCTTTTAATGGAGGTAAAAATAAAGGTGAACAGACTGACACAACCCATTATCTGACCCACTCCACTCCTGTGTCAGTGAACATTGTCTGTCAGGAATCTAAACTCTCTTTTCCTAGTCTACATTCTACTGTCAACTGGGAGATCGTCAATAGCATCCCTAAAGCCGGATCTATAATTTACTAAACAGATCTCATCTTCTGTGTCACAATTTTCCAATTCTCTTTCAAAAAAGGAAATTATTAGTTTGGCCCAATTTGCTATTGACACACCTGCACTCATTGCTTTTGAGACTCACCCTTAAGGGGAACAAAGCACCTTTAAAGATCTTTTTATTATTGCAGAAATTGATTATTTAGTAATTTTTTCTGGTGTCTACCTAGGTAAAAAATCTAAAGTAACCAATCTTGAAATGCTGTACAGTTTCTCCAGTCCTCTGGGGCCACAGTGCCCTTGCTGAGTTCTCAAAGATAATCACCAACAATTTAGAGCTGTCATGGAGAGTTCCTTAAATCCGCTCAATTTTATCAGGTCCTGCTGAGCTGAAAACATCTATTTTATATAAATAATCGTTGAGTTTTGGTTCCCTCCCTGATCTCATTTGCATTTCAATCTTTTTGTTAAAACTAATTTTGCCAAAAATAATTTTGTCATGTATCTAGGTATAAGTAATCTTTTTTAGGGAGAAGAGTGAAAAAAAGATGTCAATTATTTTCAGTCTTCTCTGCAGTCTTCTCCCTTTTTTTTTTTCTTCCCTAAATGGTAGGGTGCTATGTACTCTCTTTTCCTTCTTTATATTTCTAATGCATTCACAGATCATTTTCTTGTCAGCTGGGCGATTTTAAGTGTTGGATTAGAATTTGGACCTTTTGTGTTCAGTTTTTACTTTGGGAAGGATTTAAAGAGGAACAGGGAAAGAATCAAAGGAGAAATCCAGTGAGAATTTGAAGGAAAAAGAAAGGGCAGAGCAGTAAAGGAACAGAGGAGCTGGAACAGAGTATTAAATAAAATAACGTCTCAGTAAATGCAGTCATATCTTAGCACACTCGGTTTAAAAATTTCTTCTCTGTGTGAAGACAAAAAATGTTAATCTAGGAAAAACGTACTGTTATTTTAAAATTATTTGAATTTCTGGGGACATGAGAGGTGGGAGACATGATCTGTGAATCTGAGTCACTCTGTCATCTTAAAAATTCATTGCTGTGCTTTCCCGAAGCACCACAAAAGTCACCCAGGCCATTTTCAGCTCACCCAGCTGGTGAAGTGCTAAAGGTTGCTTTTCAGACACATCTGATGTCGGCAGTGACCCTCTGATACCCAGTACTTATTTAAACCAGTCTCTTTCAGAAGATCACCTAAAAAGATGCAGCTGATAGAACTGGGTCATTGTTTCACACAGTCCTGAAGCCTTGGAGTGTATCCTGGCAACATCCCCACTGACTTCACAGGTGCCAGGCTTTCACCATGTCCTCTTCCAAAAAGAAAAGGAACAGGTTCTCTGCTGATGCCTCCAAAGGAGTAGGAGTAGGTCCATTGAGCACACACAGTGCAGAACAGCCAGCTCAGGGGTAAGACTGATACAAGGACTCTGTTATTCTTCCTATATGGGAATTAGTTGTTATTCACTGTGTTAGTACCACAGGGCAGGTGTCATTTTAAAGATGCTGAACTACGGTGACATGCTGAGTTTTTGACCACTCTCAGTATGCTTGACACTGGAAACTGCAGAGGAGACCTGATTTGCTGACACTACCAGCATACTTGTCACACCTGGAGAATGAATGAATGATCTGGTATAGAATTATCCCTCCACCTGTCTCCTTAATGGTTCCCCGTCTTTTGTGAGTGTGTGCACAGGTGCAAAATATCTGACTGGCAGGCTGTGAAAAGACGTGGGCACCTATCATGAATGTTTACAGTGTACTCCTTGAATAGCTTTAGATTCTTCCATCTGACTTGACATTTCAAATTTGTAGAACGATATTGAACTTTAACTACCTGGGAGAAGCCTGACAAACCATGCTTTCCACACGGCAGACATGGGGAACAAGTCCACTGCAGATCACATTTGGAGTAAAGCTGTCAAATATTTGGTAGCTGTTACTGGGAGCTAAGAAGACTTTTGCTATTTCATTAATTAATGTTCTTTGATATAATTCCTCACCTAGGGTGCTTTTCTGATTTAGAGTTATGACACTGAGCCTTACCTTTGATATAAACTATGACCACTATGATGACCTGAGCAAACTGGGTGATTTAGATCGAAAGCAAGAGGAACAGACCCAGGTCTAAGGAGCTAGTGATTTTAAAAGGTCTGACCAGAGAGGGAGTGGGAGGGAGGGAGAGATAGGTTAATTGGCCCTGTTCAAGCAATTCCTCTTAACTTACATTTTTGTCCCTCAAAGGCACTGGGGTTTTGCAAGTTTCTTTGTTTAATAATCAGAGTGATGAACTACTGCTGAAATAAGGCACTTTTTAGTGCTCTGATGGCATAACTAATCACTGGCATAACTAAATCAAGGCCAGAACTCTGTTACAGCAGATCTTTAAATCAAGCAGAAAATTGTGTTCCAGGTCTCCACAGAAGCATATATGCAATGCAGGATCCAATGGATGACATCTTATGGCATCTGGTAGAGAGAAGATTGCATTATTTTATCTCAGTGTTTCTTTTGAGTCTCAATATTTTCTTCTGCTAATTTCAATCATGTTCCAGGAAAGCATCTCTATTTCAAAGAGTACTTAGACAAATGCTTACTCTGCAAAATGACTTGCTTAAATCCTATGACCTCCTCAGTGGCATGAGTACATGCGAAACAGCTCATCTGAATTTGATTTATGTTAAAGGTGGGATTCACCATGCCAGTAAAATGGATCCTAATTTATTTCTTTTTCCTGCATCATCAGTAAACATGATGTGATCATTAAAAGCAGCCTCAGCTTGCACTTGTAACTTTGGCTCAGGTCTGGCCAGTCCAGACCCTGTGGATTCTGGAAACTCAAGGGTTTGTCTGGATGCTTACATAACTGTAGCTTTGATGTGGTTTAGTTTATAACAGCCAGCTCTTGTGAATAATAGTTCCTGCTTCAAAGAGTTCATAGTCAGGTTCAAGCTCTTGGTCCTACCCTGCTCACCCTCCAGAAGAGCAGTTTGTTTATCAGTGCACTCTCCTACCACCCGTGGGGGAGCGTGCACAGTGACAATACCTAGTCCTCCAGTTTGATTCAGGCTGGTCAATGCTCAGGACAATGCCATCACTCAGTAAATTAATTCACTGCATTGTCTGCATTTTCAGACATGAGTTTGATGTTCAGTTCAAGCCTTTTGTCCTCTACTGTATATTTTTAGAGACTCTTGCCACTGGCATTGGTGAAATATTTACAGATGATTTCTTTGACTTTTGATGTCATCCAAATGCTCTAGGTGGCAATTAAACCTCAAAATAGAGCAGTGACAAATTCAGAGTTGAGAAAAAAAGTTTTTTTGCTCAGGACAATATTTTCACTTCAATCTGTTCACCAAATTTCTATTGACATATACAGAAAGTTTGCCCAAGGGCCTTTGAAGAGAGACAAACCATTTGTGCTAGTAGTGCATAAAGATTTAAAAAACATTGTATTTCACCAACCTGATCTGAGTTTCTGTCCCATGAGAAAGGCATCAGGTACTTGGAAAAAAGTGGCTGCAGGAAGAAATTCAAAGGGATTTTCCAGTCCTTTGGTTTGTGGCTTCAAAAACAACATTTCAGTGTCTTAAGACATCAGCAGTGAATAAAGTTTTAATTTCTGGATTAAACTGCTCTTACATTGCTAACTCACATATAAGAATTGGCATTCACCTAAACTGTGGTCCTTTGAAGCTCTGGGTGGTGTGGAAAACCACATGTGGAGCCCTTTGTGGAGCAATTAGCTCATCATTTCATCTTCCTAAGGATATGCTTTAATCAACCTCATCTTTTCTTCCTAGGTCAGTAATTTCAAGCCCCTAATCATTTTTATTGCTCTTCTGAATGCCTTCTAATTCCAGTAGTTAGAACTTAATGCAATATGCCCAGTGCAGTTACAGCAAAGTCTCTAACAGCTAAAAGGAGATTCAATTACCTCTTTGGTCTTTAACTGCAATTCTGCTTTGCTTTATTTGCTGATAATATCAAACTGACAAATTATATGTCCCCCATCATCATAATGACTGAGCTCCACACATTATATAGAACAACTAGCATTTTTCTGACATATATTGTGTTATTTTTTGTTCTTTATTTTTAGCCTGTTTCTCAGTGTCTTATTTTTGTGGTTTCATTAGCATACACAGAAGCTGTAGCCCATTTAAGAGCTGCATTCATCTCCTCATGAGTGATCACCTTGTAACAAAAATCTGTCAATTATAAGGAATTAAGGCAAAATGTGTCTGCCATCAAGGAACAAACTGAATCTGAATACAACCCAGCCACAGCACACAGTTCACCTGGAGAAAAGAAGGATATCCCTGCTGTTGTGGTTTAACCCCAGCATATTTTTGATGGGCGCTACAGAAATTCTGTCCCCTTCTACAGAAAGTAAAATTTTGACTGGCAGGGAAAGCCTGTTTGGCAGATCCTCTTGTGTAGACCAACCAGGTGGCTTTTGCCAAATGTTTGAAGGTCCCACTACCCACTGCCCTCAGTATAGTCTTTAACAATCCTTTGCATCATTTGGTCTTCCTGGAGGCTGGTACCTGACAGGGGATGTGATACTCCCACTCAACACCAAGTGTCTATGAGATTGTTTCAGAAATGAGTCCCATTGTCTAAATCAGTTCTTTCTGGGGTGCCATGTCTCCCTAAAATTTGCTTTTCAAGGCCCAGCATAGCATTCCAAGTGGTGGAACGGAGCACAGATTATGTTTCCAGCCATTCAGTGGCTGCTTTGAAAGCACATGGTTCTTGCCTTGGTGGGTTTGTGGGAGTGTTTATATACTGAGCATGATGTTCTGTGGTGCAGAATTTCCCTTTAGCCAGCTTTAGGTCAGCTGTCCTACCCATACTCCCTCATGGCTTCTGTGCACTGCCTTGCTGGCAGAGCATGGAACACTGAGAAGTCCTTGACTCGGGGTAAGCACTACTGAACACCAACTAAAAAATCAGTGTGTTATAACACTAGTATCATACTAAATTCACAGTACAGCACTGTACCAGCTACTAAGAGAATTAACTCTATCCTAGCCAAAACCAGGACACACACAGGCATCAACAAGTGGACACTCCTTAGAGTAAAGAGGGGGAAATGGGAACTTTGAGGGAGAGTTTTCTCTGGTCTTCTTTAGGCATCTATCCCAGCATGACATGCCCTAAAGATGCTGTATGTCTTCAACGACTGGAAGGAGCAGGTCTTGCCTCTGGTGGGCAGTGCTCTACTGAGAAGGTGTCTAATATGGTGAGATGAATCCCATTTCATCTCTCTCCATCCACAGCCCCATTCAGAGTCATGTAGAGCTGCAACAGATGCCTGATTTCAGCTATAGCAGCTACTCTGGCATCAGAGACAGAGGAGGTGATAAGTGAATCAGATCAGGACTCATTTCCTAGGATCCACACAGACAGTAGGGAATTCTTACACCACCTAAGCACAGCTCACAGAATAAGCTAATTACCAGCCTCTCTGGCCCACTTTCACATTTTTATAGCTTTGATCATAAAAGCCTTTGAGCCTGACTCCTACATTGCATATGTACAGACTCCAGCACAACGAACTCAGTTTGCCTAAGAACCCCCGGGGTGTGACTTAAGAAATAACACTAGACTAAAATGAGATTTTCATTTTTTCTAAATATAGTTCAAGTGGCCAGGCATATTGCCTCTAGTGAATACTTGGATCATATGATCAACCATGAACAACTTCTGTAAATATCTTTCCTGCAATGAATACCACAGCATTTAGTTGGCTGTTATTCCTAAAGGCAAATTTCAGCTTCTGGAAGCTGAACAGCCTGAGCTGCAGCTCAGGATGAGAAGAATGACTGAGGGGAGTGGGTAGATGTGTCCAGCAAAACAAACAGCACAATACCTTCATACAGATGCTTTCTTTTTAATTAAAGTAGTCTCTTGTAAGCTGCCACTGTACCTCAGTCTCCCTCTTCTTAACTAAGAGATCATGGCAGAGCAGCGCTCTGCAAGGTGAAAGACGCTGAAGTGGAAAAGGCTGTTCATTCAGTGCTGCTCCAGTACTGTCCATCTCTCAAGGTCATTAGCAAATCTACCTAAAGCCTCATTTGACAGGCACTGAAGTTGCTCAAGTCTAAGCACTGTAAGGCTCAGTGGAAATGATGAGATTTCACAAGCTATGTTCAGCTTGCTAAGGTATCAGCAGCCTCCCTCTGGGCACACACAGACCTCTCAAGCTGAGCAAGCTGGCCCAGGAGCCAGGGCCGACTTGACCACCCTCTGACATGTTCCCAAAATGACAGAACAAAAGCCAGCTGGTCAGAATGAAGGCCATGAGACTGTTTCAATACACAAAAAAGTTCTATATCACTGTGTGGTATAACCCCAGCCAGCAATAAAGCACCATGTAACTGATTGCCGCTGAGAAGACAGTTAACTAAACCCAAAACCAGCACATTCACCTTGGGCTCCAGATTCAGTATTGATTATTTCAGGAAAAAGCAGTAATAAACAATGAGAGAAAACACCAGATTTTCACAAGATAAATAGTCCCAAAGGGACATGCAGGGCAGACTTTTTTTTCCTGTCCTTTGCAAAAGAACTGGTTTCATACTCATTCCTTGTTCTTTTGTCCTACTTCTTGCAGCAGCATCTTTGTTCAGACTTTAAAAAATGGCACTGGCTGTTATTTATACTCCTGAGTTTTCCTCAGTCTAAATCCTCGGGGATGACTCTTTACCCCAGAAAAGTGGGAGATCTCTCTGGGCTGGCTACATTGGAGATGGTAGCAGGCTTGGTTTTGGCCAAGGTTCTTCTTGTCACATACAAAATGCTAACAGGAATTAGTCTCCACTGGAAGTCCCTGCCTGCTTGAGACAACCCTGTGTTTAAACAATCCTTAACAACCCCTAGGAATAGGATACTGGAAGAATCTCCTGGGCCAAGTCTCATCCCCAGCTGTCACATATCAAGTTCTGTTTGTAAGCTGATCATGTTTCAAATTAAAAAAAAAAAAAAAATCAAAAAAACCACCACCCAAAAACAGGAAAGGGGATTTTTATCCTCATTATGGCTGCTGGAGGATCTTCCAGAATCCCAGCAATTGCTGCGAAATTTAGGACTCTTCTAACTTCCAGACAGATTTATCCATAAGCAGTTTGTCCCTAATTCTTCCTCTAGTTGTATTCCTCAAATTAATTCATTCTGATCTTTCCCTGGTGTTCACCCTTTGGTGTGTTTATAGCCGACAGCCACATCTCTTCTCACTCCTTCTTCTGCAAGACCAGACAAGCTCCCAGCTCAGTCAGACGCTTTTCAAACTACGAACTCTCCCTTCCCTGGTCACCACCACGACCTCTCTCTGTGACTGCTGTAGTACAAATTCATCTTTCTCAAACGTGTGATGAGAACTGTGCAGTATAAAAGCACAGCTTAACACTTCCCTGCTGGAAATACTTTCCTTGAGACACTCCAGGACTGCCTTTGCCTTCTTCACACCTTCATCATTTTTATGGCTCCCGCTCAGCTTTTATCTGATTATTACACACAAGTCTTTCTTCTCCTTAGTTATTTCCTGCTGATGAGCTCCCAGCTTATAACAGAAATCCATCTTATTATTCCCTAGGTCCCTGCTAAAACAAAGTATTTACGTTTCTAATTCCTATTTAGACAGCTCCTAACATCCCACTGAAATCAGTAGGAATCAACTGATGCTACCTTGCTCCCACTGAAATCAGTGGGAATTAGGTTTTGTAGTATACAGTAGACCAAGCTATAAACTTTAAGATGTTCACAATAGAAATGCTATCAGCAGGAGGCGAGACACCATGAGCCTTAATATTTCTAATAATTCTTTCTGGAATAATAAATCAGAAGAAGGTTTTAAAGACCTAGTAATGAATTCAGAAAACAAAACAAGCATGCACCCTTGACAGCATCCATTCTTTAAAAAAAAAGGCTTTACTAACTGAGCATCCCTGTGCTGTATCTTCTGTTTTCTGCTGATAATAAGTGAAAAATAGAGCAAAATACTAGGGATAATATAACAGTTCTACCTTTTCTCACTGAGTCAGAAGGGCCAGGTGGAGCTGCCTTGAAAAGAAAATGGTCCCTCCTAACCTGCTCATTCCCTAAATCACTGTTGGTACTCCAGGTAATATTTCAGTTTCAGGAGTTTCTATGAGTAAACCTTGAAAAACAGTCACTGCAGAGAGAGTGAATTTTATTTGTTGTATTCTCTGCATTACTATTTGTGACATTATCCAAAGCTTCCATATGCTTGTCTTAGAGCTACAGTCTAGCCTTGCTATATTGCTAAATTATTATAAGATGATACTGCTTGGGATATCACTTAAAAACATAAAGCACAAGAAAAGAAAATTCTTTGATGCACAAATAACAATAATTTAGGATTGAGTTACTTCCAAACAAGACAAAACCAGACAATTATTTGTTGGAACTAGACTGTAAGAATATTTCTAATCATTGGGTTCTGCAAAGCAATAAAAGTGTGCACTTTACTTCCAACCTGCTTTATGAACGTTAAATAATGTAGTAAACTATAACTATGAAACAAGATTGGATTATAATAATTACATGACTGCTCAGGAGCAAAGGCGTGTTAGTTTTCTTCCAAGACAGTTCCCTGGAAATTTACGAAAGGTGACTGGCATTTCTTCATACATCAGAGATAAGCCATTGTTGCATAAATGGGTGCAAGAAAAGGATAACCAGAACTGCTGATGCTTCTCTGTGTCAGCCCATGGCAGGGGCAGGGAGAGCCCGTGTGCAGAGCTCTCAGAGTCTTCACCCAAAACACCAGTTTATTCACCTGTCAGTTAAACAGGAGGATGCAATTGTAACATAATTTTTTCTAAGTAGCTTTAAATTAGCTAACTACAGCAAAATTTCCCTGACAGAAGCGTTTTGGAAGGAAACTTCAATACTACCTTACTAGAAGACCCAAACCAGGAGCAAAAGGTGACAAAGGGAAGTAGCTGAGATGTGTCCCACACCTCAGAAGATATACAGAGGAGCCTGAAGACACAGCTGAAAGTTTTGTCCCTGCATCAGCCTTTTTGAAACACTACAGACCCCAGAAAAGTCCAGATTTATGGTTTCAAAAGTAAATTTTTGAAGCTGTTTATTAAAGAAACACCATGAAGAAACATAACCCCAGGAAAGTGAATATTAAAATAATAGAAAACAGTGAAATGATCAGGTAATACCTAAAGAGTTATTCAGGGAAGGAGATGCATGGAGGTGTAAGTAGCAAAGATATGTTGACAGAAATACTCCCATTCTGCAGATTAACAGCTGGATTGCAAGGCCAGGACTTAGCAGACCATTGCATTCTTCTCCATAAACTGAAGTAAACTTGAGTTTGATAGGAATAACTAATCTCCTTGTAAGGACTTCAAGCAAGGCAGAGTTCAGTACCTTTGCTGGTAGTTGCTCCAATATTTAATTTATTTCACAGCTAAGCTTTTTTCTAGTTTATAACCCATCATGTCACAACATAAGAGAAGACAAGGCTGGGAGGCACCCTGAGAGGTCTCTTGATTCATCTTTTCTCAGGAAGGAATCAAAAAATGCCTAACCTACTGATGTATGTGACATTGGTTCTCAACAGTCCCCAGGGACACGGATAGGACCAAATTCCTTATTCCTGCTTCGTCTTGAACAACCTGAATAGATTGTGGTCTTTAAGCCTTCTAAAGGAAATTTAATATCCTAGTTCCCAATTAATGTTCTGGCCTTCTCTGGACTTCTGTTATTTCCATGTCTGTTTGGAAGGATGTTAGCTCAATTTAATGAAATATCTTGTTAGTAAACCAGACAGTGTTCTAGCTGAAGAAATTATCACTCCTCTATGAACATACTTTCTTCTTTTTTTTTTGTCTCCCCTCCAGAGACATTTGATTTCTTTCCTTCCTCTTCTTGTACCAGATTAGGCCATATGAACCCTAATTTTCTGGATGAAGACTACAAAAGCAGACCTTTCCAACCATCCATCTCAAAACATGTGTTAAACCACAAACGTTTATTATCACCTGCTATATCAGTGATATAGCATCACATGGTACCAGGCCAAGAGCTGGTGACCAGACAAGTCCTCTGCTAGTTGCCTCACTAAGGAGTTAACATGTTAACAACTCCATTTCCAGTTCTATCAGTGAGCCAGTTTTTCATCCATCTATTTTGTACCCTGTTGATTCCCTTTAATGCAAGATTTTAATCAGTGTGTCAGGAAGTATTAAGTGAAGCGCCTTGGAGAAATCCAAAGGTACCTCCTTAGCACAGCTGTCTTAATCATCCAAACCTATAATCTTATCAAAAAGAGATAACAGACTTGTTTAACAAGATGTAGGTTCCATCAAAACCATTTTGCCTGGCGTCAGTTACCTTCTTAAGCTCTAACTCTTCATTGACAGAGTCCTGTCCTGAATTTACTACCCCACTGTCTGGCCTGTAAGGAACATCAGGATGACTGATTTTTGCTGGTTTCTCCCTTTTCTTTCTTACAATAGGAATCATAAAAGGGTTATCTGATGATATAACATTGCCTTACTTTCCAGGATGAATTACCAACTAACCACAGCAGGTTGGGTAATTCTTGCCTCAGCCCTTCTTGACTTCTAATGTAACTTTTTTTATTACTTATTTGAAGAAGTCTGCTGTCAAATGCTGCTTCATATCTTCTTTTCATATGAATAGTAAAAATTTTTTTGCATCCACAACATCACTTGGGCTCAGATTTTCTTCTTTGTTTTGTCTCTTTCAAATGCAGAATAGAAATATCTGCTGAATGATTTTTCTTAATTATTTATGATTTTACATATACTTATTGCATGATTTTACATCTGTATCTGGTAAATTATTTATACCAGACCTTGGCTTTTCTTTTCTTCCCTAAAATATTTATATTTATTATTTGTAATCCTGACAACAGTTACTACCCCAGTGACTCTTTTAGCCTTCCTATAAAGCACTTATATTTTAAAAATTGTAACTTACACTTGTGGTTTTTAACTGTTATTTCTTCCCTGTTCTTTACATTATGGAAATGTTTATGTTTTTTCCTACAGGATGCTTTTTTTTCAAAACCGAAAAACAAAACGAAACAAAACAAACAAATAACCCCCCACAAAACCACAAAACCCACCAAAAGAAAACCAAACCAACAAGCCAAAGAACCCAACTTTCTTGTTTTGAGTTTCGAAGATCATGATCTTATGGACCTTCAGGAGTAGTCAGGTAATCAATTTAGAGAGTTCATTAAGATTTGCTGCTTGTGTTCCCACATTGCAAATGGATGTTTAAGGAGAAGACAGTTGTGTTGTCTGATGAAAGACAGGCAGAAGTGGTAACTGCTAAAGATCTTGCATTCCAGTATTTCAAATTTGTTTGTATTCCAGCATTCTCTCTGACCTGGAATCACATATGACAACATAATGGTTACATGAGCTGAGATGAAAAGTATCTCCTCTTTTTCTTTTTCCTTCCAATTTTACAGAACCAAAAAGATCCCCCTGTTGCTCAGAGAAGTATCCTTCTCTGCAACCAAGAGGGCTGTCTCCTCCCATTTGCAATGTCTCCCAGGAGCTCTGTCATGAAGCTTCCTATGGTGTCATCAGTTACAGTGCTGGTCACTGCCAGGGAACTGTCCCTTCGTACCTCAGGATCTCATCTGTAGTTAAAAGCTTCCTCACATTCTCCTGCAAAGTTGCTGCTCTTCTCTTTACAGGAGAGCTGCTCAAATTTCCTAAGACTTTTCTCCTCTTTTGGCCAATCCTAGCTACTTTCTGAGTTGCCCATCGTAAGTTTAGACAGAGCTTATTTTCTTTCCCATTGTTTTGGAATCTGTACTCCAGTAAGTTCTTAAATATTGTTGTCCTCTATCTAACCACATTGAGACATGATTTTCTTTTCTCTCCTTTTCCAAGCTGTTTCTTATTCCATGGCCTTGTCATACAACATCCATTTTTGTGATAGGATGTGCTGTGCTATTGCGTGGATCTGGATGTCATGGAAGTGATCTCTACTCCTGACATATACGAAGACAATCGGTTATTCCAGAAGAACATAATTTTTCTATGCCTTGTAAGCAAAGATTCTTTCTTCAGGCAGGAATTTCTAAGGTATGTCATGACCATTGATTTCTCTATCAATGCTTGATAGTGAATTAAACTTGTCCCTAGAAAGCAAGACCACCAGTGTTTTGCCCATTAATTCCCATGTAAAATCCATTAATTAAAGAAATCTTATTTCTTTTCATAGCCCCTTGCAACCTTCAACCAGGAGAGACTAGACAAATATGTTAAATAATCCCTTTCTGTCAAAGAAAATTGAAATAAACTACTGACATTTCAAACCTAAAACAAAATGCAGTTTTTTGAGAAGGTTAGCTGAGTTTATTTCACTGTAAAATTCCTTCTTCTCAGAAATCTAGACAAGCAAATTGCCCACTTTCCCTCAGTTGAGCTGAGATGTATTTTGTAAGTGTTAACAAGTAGAAGGCTATATTTGACTATAACATGGCATCTCTACAAACAAAGTATACTGGGGGAGGAGAGATGGAAAGGCACTCTGATTTCAATCGTACCATCCTCGAATACACCAAACTTCATACAATTTCAGCATATGGACACGAGATCAAATGAGGGCTTTCACAGTAAAACTTCCTACCAAAAAATGCAATGTTGAAAGCTGTCTATTGAGTCTCCCATTCTTTTGCGTAAATTGCAGATCATTAAAGTGTCACAAACAGAGATCTGCTTCTTAAATCTGGACTTCTGAAATGAGCAAAAGGAGATGCAGAATCCAGGTCACGTAATTTCAGAGTCTGCAAATGTCAACAAAGCTTCATAATCTGGGGTGATTAACTTTCAGCTGCAGCAATTCCTGTGAGTAAAATCTTTTTTTTGTTCCAAAACCTTAAAGCTGTAGCCATAAAACTGTCTCTTCACCAGTTATTGATGCTGGATTGGGTTTCTCATGATTGTTTGGAGGGCTCTCTACACAATTTTCAAAATGGTGCCAATCATACATTGATTTTCAATACCTGGTTTATGAAGTATTGAAGGAGGATGAAATGAGCAGGAATGAGCCTATTTGTGTGCATTATTGAATTGGAGTCTTAGATCTTTGTAAGTAGCTGCAACACTGTGTTTCTGTGCTTTCTCAGGATGAGGGCACACAGGAGGCAGCATGAGTTTTAGTGTACTTCAAACCCTTGATCCCTTCCTTGGGTTACCCTACACCACATAAGGGAAGGATAGGGATAAAATTCCCTCCTGCCTGGATTATCTGGGGAGAGCAGACTGCTGTGATTCCCCAAGTACCATTTTCAGTGGGAGGTCAGGTCCAGCCAGGGGCCACTAAATAGGTTAGGTGGCACTGTGATTATTTCAGTGCAGATATGGCAGTAGAGAAGGATCCAGCACTTCTCGCAAGGGTACCTTGTGTCTCAGTGCCTTTCACCAGCCAGGGTGAACCACCTCAGTCACTGGTAGATTGATGCACGACGCTGGAAAGGCACCGGTGTGGGAAAGGGGCTGCAGTGCCAGAACAAGTCTGACCCTGTTTGCTCAGTAGTCTGTAGATGTTTCGAGCATGGAGCACCTCCAAGAATGGGCCCTAAATCAGCAGGTTATTGCTTGGCAGGCTCTGCCATGTGCAATTTACTTTTTGTTGGAATTCCTCTGTGTCTCTCTTGCCCTGCCTTGAAGAAGTATATACAGATAATTTATTATCACACCTGCTGTCCCCAAGGTGTGTTTCAGAATGACCTCTCTTTGACTCTTTGTTATTACCATTCCCTCCCATCACCATTTGAATCATATCCCCTTCCTGCATTTTTCCCATCTGAATTTCAAGGGGTGGGGGAAGCAGAGTTTAATTATTGAGATTTACTGTCTTTATTATGTTATGACACTGAACCCCAAGGCTTGGCTATAAGGGGGACTTTATAATAAGTTATAATGAATGATCCATCTTTTCTTATGTACTGTGAATTTTAAGCCCCCCTCACTGACAATTTATTTCTACTTGGTATGTGAATTATTTTATTCTCCCAAGCTCTAGCATGTATGAAAATTGTTATTAAACAATAAAGATCTAGACATTCTTCCACTGAAGACAAAACCCCAAACCCTGGCAATTTCAGTAGAATCTGCATTAACCTATAGGATTGTTTAAATAGAAATTGCTTCATTACCATGGTGACTTTCAGTATTATCTACAGAGTTGGCTTTCAAGACCCATGTAGAAACACAAACATCAAAATTCAACTCCTAAAATCATTTCCTGCTACTTCAGGGTCTTGTAGATTTGTTGGAATCTGACCTTCTTTGGTCCTCTTTGGTTTGGTCCCCCAAACTCTATCTTAGGTATGCTCTGGGGTCTGAGGGAAGGCATTGGTATGATATTTATGGTCTAAGTATGGGAGCAACGTGCTGTGAAGGTCTTTTTTGGCTTTAAGCCTGGATAAGGTATGGAAGATCATTCCTCAGAACTGGCATAGACACAACTCTTCCAGGAAGCAGTCACTGTTTGGGAAGGGTCCAAGATCTGCCAAAGAAGAGGAGTGAGCACCAGAAGGGCCATTTATGCATCTCCTGGAAGGCATCTGCAGCTGAGGGAACAGATTCCAACCTTCTAGGCAAAGGATCCCAAAAAAACCCTCTGCAAAGCTCATCCCAGACCCACTCACTTCCCTTCAGCAGCAGCTGTCTTTGAGGGGCATGGAGATGCTGCCCATGCCATGCTCCTGTCTTCTGTTGCTATGGCAATCCTGAAGTTTATTTAGGACAGAGCTTTATAAGTTTCATTATTTACATTATGTTGCTGTCTTTGTTTCCTTCTACTCATCTTTCTTATTTCCCACTCTCCCTATTCCCATGGACTGCCTGTACACATCATTAAATAATTAACACTCCTTTGTATTAGGCACCAGGGATAGCATTGCAAACATCAGCCATGAAATGTAATTCAAAAATATAGGAATTCCTCTCTGATGTGAAATTAAACAGGAGAAATGTTCAACCCCGAGATCATATTTTTCAGTGCATTCACATTTCTGTGTCACTCACAGCAAATCATTTTAAAAACTTAATTTGCATTTTATTTTTTGTCATTCCATACTTTCTGTATTCCACTTCACATAAAGAATGAAAATAGACTGTGAAACTTACTGGAAGCTAACAAATCTGGCTCTTCTTTCCTAGCAAAATGATGCAGTGTTTGGCTTGTAAACCCAGCAAGGGAATAATTCCAATTAAAATTGTTTTCATTGGAATGCTTAAATATGGAAACATTTCTATTGGTTTGAATCTTCATTTCACAGAACTTAAATTCAGCTCTAACCTGACCTGTTGTAGTTTCTGAAAAATCCATATATTTTCTTCCCACCCTGCAGACCCTTAAATTGACTAACCCTTAAACAGAAGTTTTTAAGTAAAATTACTGAGGCTTTTCTGAGGAGAACAGGACCCCATACTACTTCTGAACTTAGTGATAGGCTTTAAAACTTCTACAAAGAAAAAAAATCAAAAAAGAAAAATATCCCAAAATATATGAACAAACAAGAATATGGGAAATTTAATGGGAATAAACCTGAAACAAGGTAGTCCTATTTTCTTATAGTTAGTTGGAAGTGGAATAAGAAATTTTCAGGTTTTTCATCTTCTCTGGGCTGGAGTTAACCTACCTTTCGAAGTTCTTCAAATCTAAAAAAAATGTAGGAGAAAATCCAAAATTGGCTCTGTGAACAGATTTCCTTCCATTAGACCTTATTTTTTTGCAAAACAGAAAGCTCAACTTCATTATTTTCATGTCCAAAAACAACAGAGAATGCTTCCAAATGTAGACATACGGATTTAGTGTACTTCCACTGAAAACATGTGTAAATCTCCAGCTACCTTTCTTTGCCTGGAGGAAAATTCCTTACTCTTCTTAGTCCTTGAAATCAACTGCAACAACAAAAAAGGGACGATTTCTGACAATTAGGAATTGCTTGTGATGGAAGAAGGTAACCAGGAGGTCATCTCAGGAAATATCTTTAACTATTTTTCAGATACTCTTTCAGTCCCAGAATGACTCTCAGACTCCTACAGAAATAGTGTTTGTCCCTTATGGCATGGAACACATTGCTTTGAAGGTTTGGTTTGTTTGGGGCTTTTTAAACTCTCCCAAGAGAAATTCCAGTGACAGCCTTGTGTTGGAGAAATGGGTCAGGGATGAGCACTGAATCTCTGGAACTCACTGTTGCTACTAATTAATATATACCCTTGGAGGATTTGAAACAATAACACTAGTACTGCCACCATCATGAAAATAGAACCTAGCTGTTGTTCAGCAAAGAAATCTTTTTTCCTGACTACCTGTCAGTAATTAATCATAGGGCCCTTCAGAGGAAGAGAAGGTGGCAAGTGGAAGTTTCCCCACCAACCTTTTTTGAATAAACAGGGAATCCTGTTCATAGAATCATAGAATCAGCTGGGTTGGAAAAGAACTCTGAGATCATCAAGTCCAATCCTTGATCCACTGCCACTGTGGTTACTAGACCATGGCACTAAGTGCCACATCCAGTCTCATCTTAAAAACCCCAGGGATGGAGAACCCCTTTGGATTCCTCCAGGAATGACTTCTCTGGGCAGCCCATTCCAGTGCTTGATTACCCTCTCTGTAAAGAATTTCTTCCTAATATCTAACCTAAACCTCCCCTGGCAGAGCTTAAGACCATGCCCTCTTGTCTTACTGATAGCTTCTTGTTATTTTCTACTACAGATCAAACCACAGCCCATGATTTTTGTTTCCAAAGTTGTGTGCACCATATTAATCATTATTATGTATGTGATATGGTACAGCACTTGTCTGCTGGACCTGAACCCAGGGAGCTCTGCTGGGATGCACAAGGGGATCTGGTCTCCCATAAGACATGAGTGAGATCATTTCCATATTGCTGGACACTCAAAGGCAAGGTGGGAAAGACTAATCCCTTCTCCCTGTTCCCAAAGCGCAGAAGGAAAGTGCCACGTGTCTGGGGTTGGCTGTCATCCACCAAGTTGCTGAGAGGCTTTAGACCCCTCTCCTTGGCAGCCATCTCCCCAGCAGAGTGCCAGTTCTGTGCTCTGTACTGCAGCCCAGAGCAAAGCTCCGAGCCTGAACTCTGCTGTGAAAACACTGATTGAGAAACAGAAGCAAAAGATAAGGTCCCTGTAGGCTGAAAGGAGGTAGTTTTAGAGATGAAGAGGTCATCCAGCGGTGAGACCACTTGCTTCCAAGGGGAAATGTGGGCTAAGCTCTTGACATCTCACAGATTTCCACTGTGCAATCAAAGACAAATTATAGGGTCTACTTATGTTTCAGGTCCCCATGTACAGCATGGGTGCAATTGTATTTTCCCTTCTTCACAGAAGTGTTGGGAGGATGAAATAGGAGGTGCTCCCATACTGCAGCAGTGACAGCCATGAAAGCCTGTAGGATCTGAAGCCCTGAATGGGACAAAAGTCTGGATCCTCTGTGAAACTGGGGGAAGCTGTAATGAGACAGTGGTCTGCCAAGCTAACATTTACCATGGGAGAAAACTGGGATGTCAAATGATGGCTTTTTATATTCCCAGAGCAACTACAGAAAATGACAATAGTATCAATAATAAGCACTCACTGCTCTGTTACACCCAAATAACCAATGCAAAGCTCAGCTAAATGTCAGATCTCCTCCAGTGTCATAAAAGAGATGGTGCAATGGTGACAGTCAGAAACAAACCGTTTAGGGGAATGAGGGAGATTGTAATGAGAAATGTCAGAGAGACAGAAATAGCTGGTCCCCTCACAATTTTACCCTGAAGAAAAACTTTCTTACAGCATGAGACCGGGAATGGAAAGGGGTGAAGGAAGGTTATGAATTGTGCCATAGAAAGTCCTTGTTAGAGAGAACTCTATAAAAATATAAATCTTATGAACAGGGTTTTTTGCTCAGCGTCAGCAAAAAGACAAAGAAGTCACAAGGAGTGATGCCATAACTAAGAGAAATTCGAAGTTTAATTGTTTGTTTATTTGTACCATAATGAACAGCGTACACATTTTCCATCATGTTCACACTTGCATCTGAAACTTGTTTAAGTGTTAGCGTGTTTAACCTCATGAAATCCTTCAGCAGGCATGGGTGCAATTGGAGGACACTTTCTAGAGCAGCCAAGTGCCAAACATTCCCAGCAAAAGGTAACCATGGTCTAGGTGCCTTCCATGCTTATACCAAGAAGCAGCACAGCTGGCCAAGGGTGGGAGAGACAGAGAGGAAACGTGGTGGCTTCAAGGAGCCGCGGGTAATACTTTGCCCTCCTCAAGACATCAGCCTCAAAGCAGAGGAGGAGCAGGAGGGAGGAATGGTTCATGTTCTTCAACCATGCCAGGGGGCCACTCATCCAACACAGTGTAGACCTTAGATAGACCCAACCATCTTAAATCTGAATTTTCTCAGTGCATATATCCACATTATTCATCTTGCCCAGGGCTTCTGGGCAGTTCAAAGTAATTTCCACCACAACAACTTAGACCATGAATCCATGAAATAAATGAGTTTGAGCAGTCACAGATGTCAGCCTTCAGCCTCCCAGCCTCCCAGCCTCATTAGAGCTCCAGTTAGTGAGAGTTTAAGGGGCATTGTTGAAAACTCAGAGTGTAGGGGGAGAAAAGATTCCACAACAGAGAAGACCATGAGTTATATTTGCCCTGCAGCTGCCTTTCATCAGCTGTTCTGCAGGAATGTGCACTAGCTCAAGAGGGAGAAGCCAGGGTGGTCTCACTGAGGGTGTAAAAGAACGTGGTTGAAGCTGGTTGAGCAGGCAGGCCCCATGTCCTGTCCTCTCAGGGGCTTCCTGGAGCCGCATCCAACACTAGAGAGGGTTTTCTCCAGGGATTAGCAGCTTTCCTATTTTTAAATAATTTACACAAAAGCATCTTCCTTCCCTAAGTCTGGTTATTTTTAGACAGAGAAAAATACACACTCTTATCTATATAAATAATCAGAACCATATGGCCTAAGCATTCTAAGGAGATCAGTTAAACCAGCTTTCCAAGGGAGGGACTTGGAATGTGTGTCTATGCTTAGCACAGATGAGCTGTGTGACAGCCTGACCGCCTCAGAGAACTGAGTGCAGGACTTAGAGCTGGATCTACAGCCCAAGAAGCTGTTCCTACAGCACTGTTGCAAAGCTGCCTCAGGTCATTTTCTGCAGCATATTCATTCATGACTATGTTTTGTGCCTGACCCTACATGACCAAAAGAGCCAAGATGAGAACAGAAATGAAGACAAATTCAGTTTTTCTTAGAGCTGCTAAAAAATCTGAGACAGTCTCAGTCATCAATATGATCAGAGGGTTGGACATATAAATAAAGGCTGAAGGAACTGGGTTTGTTCAGCCTTGAGAGCAGGAGGTTAGTGGGAATCTAATCATAATCTTCCAGTACTCAATGGTAGTTATGAAGAAGATGAAGGTACTTTTTTCACAAGGTTACACAGCAAGAAGACAGGAGGCAATGGGCACAATTACCTTCTAGAGGAATTCGTCCTGTATATAAAAGATATGCTTCATTGTGAAAACAAATAAACATTGCAAAAGAAACCCAAAAAACCAACAGTCTTCCTCACTGGAAATATTCAGAGGTTTGACTTGGCAAGGCCCTGATAACCTAATCTAAAGCCTGTTTTCAACAGAAGATTGGACTAGATGATCTCCACAGGTCTCTTCGAGCCTAGACTTTTTTTGTCATTTTGTAATTCAGAGTCCTTAATGTAAGCCAACTCTCCAAGTGCAGTATTTAAAAAATTAAATCTCCTAAATCCTTCAGCTGGACTCTGATAGTGAAGTAGCTCTCATAGCCTAGTTTTACAGTCACAAAGGTTTTTACTCTGAGGGACCTGAAGGTGCATGGAAAAAGGAATGGGTTTCCATATTTGAGACAAGTGCGCACAAAGTCACTCAGATCAGTTTATTATTTCACCATATTTTGCAACAGAGTTGGTCCTGAGGCCCCTGGCCAACAGAGAAGACCCACTGTGGAAGGTCCTGTATCCCACAAAGAGTTGACCATTTCAGTATCAAACACAAAAGGATAAGCAAGATCTGACACCATGTTTCTATGGAAGACAGTATTTCTTTTGCTGCAAACCCCCAGTAACTTTCATAATTCATCTGTTGGCTTCCAATTCCATTTTGCCATTTGGCAGGTCTTTACAGAGCTCTGTAATACAAATCTCCCAACAGCCAGCAAGAATCATGCAGCAACCTGCACGTGGGAGCTGGGGAGACAAACATATACCCCAGGAGAGCTTGTTTATTTTTAGGGCTGAAGAACCCACTAAAAATCTGCTGAAGAAAACAAAGACAGAGTCCTGTGGTGACAGCTAATGCTGTCAGTAAGTAAGAAGACAGATGCATGTATGTGCAGAGTAGATTAGATGAGAGATCACTGCCAAAATCAGTTGGTGTATCATTTTCAGGTCATAAAACTGTTTTTAATAGTAAGGCAGAAGCATGCTAACATTGCTTCTGTATTTACTTGTTTGTTTTAATTCCTAATCCCAGGAAGCAGTCACTTTGAGCTTCTCACTCTGTATATAAGCAGTCAGCAAGCCTAAAAATTAAGAGCCTCCACTGGGGAGTGAATGAAGGTCTTTGTGCTGCCCAACCTCCAGCTCTCCTTGGCCAGTTGAGATTTACCCTCATGTGGGGAGCTCTTTGATGGATGATATAATGGGACTCTGAGGGGCACTAATCCCCCAGGGCTTAGGAGGTTCAAACAGAGGGTATGAAAGGCCACGCTGAAACAGACTTCAGCAACTTTCAGCCAACAGTCACTTTGGCATCATTCCCAGCCAGTGTAGGTTATTGCAGTCTCTGGAGTATTTCTAGCTGCTGCTGAGGGTAGGAGTATGAGAGGAGAAGAGAGTTAGTGGGCTGTAACATCTGTACCTCTGTCAGAAAAAAAATACAGTCCCAGCCTTCCTTTTATAGAGACACATATACATGGCATACACACTCTCATCCTTGGCCTCACATGGCCAGGAGGCAATGAGTCCTGTCGGGTTGGATGAGGGAGATATTCAGCAAGCATGGATAAGACAAACTGGAAAGGCAGATTCCCAAAGGCTGTTGGTCCCCAAACTCAATGGAAGATTGTTGATTTGTGCTGTTTTTTGATTGGAGGCTATAAAGCCAATCAAAGTGGGGTGACCAGCAGAGGTGGGATGTGCATGGAGTTCTTTGTTAGAGATCAGGAGGATTTCAGATAGTTGATCCTTGTTGTCAGCAAGGGGCAATGGTACAGTTATAGACACCAAAAAGTTAATGGATAACCAGACATCAGTATTTCTGCTGATTTCTACTTCTATTTGCACCTGTACAGAGCAGCAAAACAGTGGAAGACAATTATGTGGCTCATCACTATGTGTTCCATCACCTCATGATAAATTAGACACAGAACTATTCTCCTTTTCCCTATCTCTCCTCTGGTCTTTTCATTTCCATCAACATGATTGCAAACTCCAGTCCTTTTGACCTGTACTGAAGAAGAGAGAAAATCAAACACAAACATGCCTTGAATTCATTATTTGTAAGTTATTTACCTCTGTTATCTCTATCCAACCAGAGTAATGTAGGGTCCTTCTGTCACAGCAAAATTTGTCACTGCTCTGAGTTCAGCCTCTTTCTTTTTGTTGGTACTTTAAAATGATTGGTTTTCTTTCTAAACAGGTGCTTAGTTTTAATCGGTGTTTAGCCCCATTACTCATCTAAGTATTCATTATTTCCCAGTTCACTAATATTTAATCATCCACATTTTATCAAACTGAGTTCTTCATCTGTTCTTCACAGTTCCACGCTTTGACTCTGGTCCCTGGCATACCCATCTGCTTTTCTGCCTGTAAAATTTCTCTATAGTCATTTTATTTTTTGCTTCATGCGTAGTTAGGAGCAAGAGATGAATCCTCCCTTTGAGTGATTGCTTTAATATTCATCCATTTTTATGCCTTTTCTTGTGCATTACTTGCTTTTCGTACACGTGGGATTTGTGTCAAGAGGGGCTAATTTCTTCCTCTGACGTGGGTGTTCTAAGTGACAGGTGTTAATAAGGTTTGATTTGTGACTTTTACTTTACTCAACTTCAGGATTTTTCTTCTCACTTTAGCTGTCTCTTTAACACCTTTGATAGATCTGTACAACTGCATATCACAGCATATTAGAGAAGTCTCATTGATATTTATATGTTTGGGATGTACTCCCCTCACTCTATATGTGAAACCATCGTTTGACTGAAGAGCTTTTCATTTTATGCTCATACTTTCACATTTCTGCCTTGACTTCCAAGGAAAAGGCATCCAGTCATTCCCAAGGGCAGGACAAATAAGAGTCCCAAAGAAAGCAGTGTGACAAAGGAATAACCACAATAGCCACATGTGTGGCTTTCCCCACAGAAATTAGACTTAATTTTTGCTGAGACTGAGGTTTTTCAGCAGTTATTAACATGGATTTCCTTCCCAAAAAAACTTCCCTCAGGCTGAGACTTAGCCACAGCAACGATTCAACTGCTACAAATTCCTAATTGGAAATAGGCCAATCATTAACCTGGTTTGAAGTCTTTGCAGAAAATGATGGGCAGAAAGTGACTGTGGGACCCCCACAGGCTCCAGCCTTTCCTGCCTTAATGTTGATCCAGACGCCATTGCAGGGAGCTACTGTGACATTTCAGCTGCAAGAGTGATACATTTTTCTACAAAAAGTTCTTACAGTGAAAAATGATGTTGCAACTCAGTCGTGTCAAGAAGTTGGTGCTAATAATGTTAACTTGGATCCTGTTCCCATCTCCATAAACTGCTGCTTCTGTTGGCTCATTTGGTATGTTAAATGCTGCCTTGGCTACTGTCAGGGCTTCAGAGTAGATGTCTGCAGCTGAACTGTTTAGCCTGTCTCTGTAGTCAGTGGAAAGAAACTGGAATTTCCGCAGGGCAGTTGATTACATCTGGGAACAGGTGTCACATCTGAAAAGTAAATCTGTCAGGACACAAGGACTAACCCAATGTTGATCTCTGTGTAGTGTAAGGTAGGTGTTACATTCATATTCAGATAACATGAACCCCAACCTTGCCTTCTCTTCAGTGACCTTTTGCAAAGCTTTTTACCTTCTCGTGATCTTTCCTTGGTATGGAAGAGCACAAAGTTCTTCTCGGCCTCACAGCTCTACATACTCCTCTGGACTCACTTTATTGGCCCAAATTTAAACAAAGTGATAAAGCGTTGAAAAAAAAATCTTTTAAAATCTCCATCCTACCAACACCTCCAAAACCTGTTGGTTTCTGTGGTAACGTTCCAAAATAGGAGTTGAGTTGTACAGTATTTATCCTATTTGAGCAGAAAAAGCCTATAAGGCCTACAAGTGTCTGCAAGACCTTAACTTCTGCATTTTGGGATGCCCCTGAAAACTTCTGAGAGAACAAGAAACTAATCTACCATAAGGTCCACCAGTATAAGGGCTTTCTCAATGGCCAGGCTATGTCCCTGCAGCCTGTGGCATCTGAGGTGGGCCAGATACCTGCTGTTTGCCAGGACCAGTATAAATGTCCTCGCAGTATTCTCCTCAATGAGCAACAGGTCATTAAGATAATAACAGTAATTTAAGACTATAATTATCACGCCAACAGGGAAAGAGAGAAGAAACTGTGGAAAAACCATTGATTTGTTTCTTGCTCAGTGGAGTGTCCTAACACTACATATTATGCCACTCTGAAGAGTCCCATTTCCAGTGAATAGGAACCCATGTCACAAGAAGTCACGTTCAGGCCGTAGCAGAGAGGTCAATGAATTTGCATTGATTCAGGGCACCAGCTGGAAATGGCAGGGGGTCTTTCCACAGCACCATGTCTTGCCGTGACATTGCTTATCGTCCATATGCTGTAGGAATAAATAAAATACGTTAGGCTCTAACAGCCCTGCAGCCACTAAACGCCACACAGAATTATATTTTTTAATAACCATTTACACTTAATTTGCATCTGTTGAAATGGGAGAGAAGAGGAAGCAAATTAACCTGCATTTATAAATCTCATGATTTCCTGATGATTTTGTCAGATCTGTCCTCAGTTAGTCATGTGTTTTTTCTGTCAAAGATAATGTTTTTCTCTGAAGAGTTTCACCAGGTTAAGTACGTGTTTTGATTGAAATTCTTACCTGTAGTTGTACACTGAGGGGATAAAAAATCTGCAGTCAAGGAGAGTGAAACTCCTAAGGACTCAGTTCTCTGCCATCTTGTACTAAATTTGGCCATTCACAGCTGTTCTAAGCAGATGTAAAATTCAAAACAGGAATAAGTACCCACTTTACAGTCATGTAAGTGACCGTACAGGGTGCCAGGCTCAAAGAGTCGAGTCTTTGTAGTGAAGAATCTAACAATTATGGAATAAAATGGACTTTCAGCATTTATGTATTTTAAGTAGCTCTGTGTGTATATGTGTGCATAAACAGAGAGAAAATAAGCATTTCAGACTAGCCATACTTCATCCCTTCAAAGCTATGCCATCTGAGTCATCAAGATACTTGTTAAGAACATCATGGCATAAATGTTAGCATGTTGTTTTCTGCTTCCAACACGTGGAAGAGGATTCATCCGTAACGGGCAGATGAGACATAATCAACAGAATCAATGTTGCCTGGGGTGCCTTTCATCCCATCCCATAGCAGACACCTCAGGTAACTGAGATGAATCATGACTGATCATTAGTTATGTAAAGACATTAGATACATAAAATTAGGATGAATCTTATCATTGAGGTTTCCATCTGAGTGAAAAATCTTCATAATCTCTGTAGAAAAGAAAATATCCTCAGGGATTTGCTATTTCTGTCCTACTAAGAGCAAAAATAATTTGTTTTGGCTCTTTCTGATAGGCTAGAACACTTTAGAGACCAGAACTCCTGCAGTCAGTAAAAGAGATTTCTGTGAGCATTGCTGAGTTTTTAATCAAGACTGCAAGAAGAGGCTGAGTCAGATCTTTACACCAAATACTTGCTTGAGTGAGGTTAGAGCAATGTCACACTTTTTTACTTTGTTCTTCTGCCCCGCAGGCTTACTGGTTGCCTCCAGCCACAAGGCCCCCATAAGTCTGCTTTGTCCCTTTTCCCACCTGCATTTGATCCTGACCTCTTGTTAGACTTTCTCAACTGTATGAGAAGAGCTGTCTGTGAAGATATGGTGGACCAAGCCCACTTTCACAGAAACAGGTTGGGCTGTTATTCTAAAACCAGTTTAAGTTCCCCAGTGCAGTTCATCCCAAGAGGGTGTGCAGACACATGTCAAGAGTAATGGAGCAGTGAGAGCAGAATGGAACAGATGCACCTTGGGGTGGCATTGTTGCTAGTGTTTCATCTTGAGCAACCAAAGCCTGAGAGTTTTGATCATGCAATGGGAGTCTCACATGTGTAATGGCCTGATCACCCCTGTGCTCTCACCCTGCTCTGAGTGCTCTTTGGTAGTGTAAAAGAGAGCCTTTGTTCCAAGTATCATATAATGAAAAACATCTATGGTGCTCCATGGTAATGTGAATCACTTGATCCAATGTTTAGCAACTTAAACGGGTGCTAAGCAGTAGAGCTATTTGGGCATTTTTCAGAAACGTAGTTTATCATTGGAAAATGCCAGTTTATTGAAATGGAGAATTCTCCTGGGAATACGCCAGTTTTGATGAAATTTTCATAAGAAAGGTTTCCACAGTAGGATAGGATTTCCGGTCAAAGTGCCAAAGAGAAAGAGATGTTTTCCCTCCTCTAGGAAAACCAAGACACTATGGTTAGGGCACCTGCTGAGATCAGGACATCCAGCCCCAAATCCATACACAGAGCATGTCTTTGGACCTGGCTTCCCAGTTATCTGGTTGACTACCTTAGCAGTCCAATTGCTATTCTCAGCTGACTGTGTTTCAGCAACCTCTGTAAGAGCTATTCTGCATTCTCTGTATAATTATTGGTGTAGGAATATGAACCCTAGTCCAAACAACACGGCTTGAGACTCAGCCAAGCTCCTTCTCCTTTCCTGGACAAATATTATTTATTCATTAGGAATGTAGTCATTGGAATGAGTAGCTATTCCTCACTTGGCCTTGCTGTGTGCCTCCAAGTCTCATTAGTTGTGGCAACACTAAAGGTGATGCATATGTATCCATGTTTATACCCATGTCTAGGTTGCCTTCAACACACAGAGCAACACTGTGCTTACCCTGCAGCTTGTGTGTTGATTAAAAAGTACTAAGCAGCAACATGTGAGCCAAAAAGTTACCTCCACAGTTCCACAATTCTCTGGTGCCATATCCCAGCTCCACCTAAATCCAACAGAGCACCCTAGTGAAGGTCCAGTGGTGGGTCTGGTCTGAGATGCAGACTAAGGGCCATCTCAATAAAAAAAGCAAATGCAGACATTGATGTCAACTGGAGTTAAAGACATGGAACACAGTGGAAGACACCTGTGAGGGTTGTTTGGATCCGCATACTTAAATAGATTAGTCGAAATTAGGAGAATTCTTATTTATTTTAATTCAGTGAGGGGTGCTAGATATCAGGTTTTGAGTTTGACACATCTCTAATATCTCCAGCTGAATGAACTTCTGGCTTTTTTGCTGGTAAATTTCCACAAATTCTTAAGGTAATCGGAGCAGACAAAGACGACAGATTTTTTTTTAACCAAGGACTATTTAATTATACCCAGAGCTACTGAAGTCACCACATTGTGGGCAGCAATCAGTGACAATTTTTTTAAGTTTTGTCGATGGAGCAAACATTGTTTGCAAGTACATGATCCATCAGGATTCTCTGAGGTATCATAGCGAACAGCAGCATAAAGGGAATATTTTTTACCATGATCCCAGCAGGCTCTTTTCTTATCTACAGACTCAGTACTTTGGATTATGTAGGAAAGGGGACATAGGAAGCTTACAGCATCTTTTTTATTCTGTTTCCCACTGCTTCATGTGTTGAATCGAGGCAGAAAAAATATATTTATATACTCAGTTATGGGGATGGTTTTCACTGTTGCTGAGTCAGAAAGAGTAGGTTTAGTGGGGGAGGAAGGGGAAGTGTAAAGACTGGAACAGTTGTTTTGCCAGTCTAATTTCCAGTTACACCACTTGACATCCCCCCAGTCAGGAGATGACAGTGCCAGACAGGAGCTGCACAGTGGCTGCCTCTGCCCCATCATAGCAGGTGTTTGCAAAGAGTTGAGCTGTGGGCAGAGCACTGGGGTTTGCTTAGACAAAGTGAAAGTTCTGGTAGCAAAGGGTACTGATAAAAGTGGAGAAAGGGACAGAAAACAACCGACAGGAAAGTCTTTGTGTGGCAACACTACCAAACTACGCTTCCTTTACTAACAGCTGCCAGAGATGCCCACAACGACCCTGCAGGTAAAGACAAATGAAGTCATTGGTTATTGCCACTGCCATTTCTCACTTTCACAGTGTCACTGCTATTTTGGTTTTTCCTTAAAGGGTGAATTCTATGTTCAATACATGGTACAACATACACTATGCTGGAACTTGACAATTTTGAAATCTCAGATTCATACTCCCCTCACCATAAATACCCAGGCAAATATTCTTTTCCTCTTAATGCAACAACAGGGTTTTCAGGAGAGTAATAGATTATTGATTTTTTTTCCCATTGGTAAATTTAATAGAGGACAGACAGATGGAGCATTGAAGTAATGTTGTCAAAACAAAGAGATGGTAAAGATTTATCTAGCAAACAGCTCACTTTAAAGCACTAGTTTGGGGCAATCTGTGGAGTATAAGGTGAACATCTATCCTCAACATGCCATCAGTTTCTAGTCGACCTGTACTGAAATAAAAATTGACTGAAATTTCAACACCATGATGAATGTCTTCTACGGTATGAGCATATTAAATATTTATGTGTTTGATCATTATGGTACAGTCCCATGCTTTATTACATTTACATACACTTGCAAATATCTAATAAAATATACCCATAAAATAAATGAAAAGAATGATTAAAATCCCAGTCCTAGAGAAGTCTGGACATTTGTTGTTTCCTTTAATCATTTTGAAGGAAGTGTGACAAGAGTTACAAAGGACAGGGCTTCTGTTGCAGCGCTTAGAGACAATGTCTTATCAACAACAACCAAAAGATCTTAGACCCTGGTTTAGCAAAACATGTGATGAAATCCAGTCTTGATTAACAGAACATGTAAGGACATGCCTAAGTTGCACTTTTAACAGCAAAGAGTTAAACACATCCTCAAGTCTCTTGTTGGCCGAGTAGCTGAGGCAGGTGAAGGGGCTCCAAGGCACTACTGGCTGTCACATCCAGCCTGACCCACTGTCACTCTGCCATCTGGCTTGGTCGCAAAATGCAAGCAAAAGCATTTTCACCTCTTCCCAGCAGACTGCAGCCACACCTGGAGTCCCAGGATCCCAAGTGGGAATATGACAACTCAGTGGAAGGGCAACAGCCTAGATTATTGTCACTAAGCAGTACCAAATTCCACATGGTGCTCTTCTTCAGAAAACTGAGTCTTTCTCCTTCTCTTTCTCTGAGAAGTCATAAAAAAAAGGAAAAAGTGTTTGTTTAGACAAATCGCGGACCTGTAGGCAAGTGTTTGGAATTAAGGTAGCATAGAATTTAAATTGTGATTAATCACTTTGCACATTGTAGTAGAGCTCAAAGTTCTTTGCAGATATTTCCAATACAGTGAAAATGCAGACTCTAACTTAGGTCTAAATCAGAAAAGGATCTTCAATATGTATATGAAAGGCCAGCAGTAAATTTTTATTTATTTATGAGCCTCTATATTTACTAACTGCTGCATTTGCAAGTATAACAGAAAATTAAATGCACTGCTTCTTTCCCTGTCTTCCTCCTTGATCACAGCAAGATCTGATGAAACAGTTAATTTCTATGAAGATTGTGTAACTAAATGTCTGGCTTTTATTTCACAGGTATGCAAATAAATGAGGATTAATTTAATCGATTTCAAACATGGCTATAGAATTTACATGGGTGACATCAGTGCCAGACTTTATGTACAGTACATTCAATTTCTATGTAAGTTTAAGCTTTGAGAAATTTAGAGGTTCAAAGCAGTATATCTGCCAGAATGTACAAATTCCACCAGAGATTCCAGCAGCAATTACAAACTCCACAAGTACTGAGCTATGAAAAAGTTTGTAAATACCACTAAGTCTTTAAGAAGTTCTCAGAGGTTCAAGTCTTTGCTGCAGATTGCATCAAAATGAATCAGTCAGCCTACTGGGTAGATAAGCAAAGTTTTTAGGCAGGAATGAATTAAATATATATATGTATGTATATATATATATGTAAATATATATATGTCTGTGTGTGTATGCACATGTGTACATAATATATATAATATTTTGGCTGGTTTATGCCAATCCTGAGATCCAGATTTTTATTTTTTTATTTTTCCCCTCCCTCTCCCAAAATCAAAAGAAGAATGAAAACCTCCAATTTCCCATAGTCCTGCCTCAAAAGTGACTACTCTTATTTAGCTAAAACTTCCTGGAGAACAGACATTCTTCTTCCAAGAGGCCATGCACCAGAGAGCAGAGCAGGAACAGCTTGGAGGGCAGAGTGAACTTTAGCCAGAGATGATCGAGGAGGTCTGCAACTTTGTTTTGTTTTTAATTGTTGAAAAAATATCATTTCATCAAAATATAAACTTAACAAGGAAGTCTACTGATTTTTTTATGGAAAGACTTTGGGACAGTTATATGGGCAAAAGTGGAACAAAAGTAGTTACTGCACTGCTCTGAGGCCTTAAATCTGGGACAATGGTTTGAAATAAATGTGATAACCAATAAGTTCAGTCCTTCCTAACTTATGGAATAAAACCAAATCTTATTTCCCCTGCCTTGTTTATTTCATTAGTGAACTCTATAAAATAAAAACATTATCTATCCTTGCATATGGAGTAAACCAGGAGCGAGGTTTGAATTGGAGCATCTGATCTGTGTTATTTTATAAACAATCATGTCCTTGTGCATTTATTTCTGACTGTTGCCAATCTCTCTGGACACTGACCATGTTTTGCATGATGAGTTCAATGAAGAGACCCTGAGTGTCTCTGCTGCTGTGGGACCCACACAGGCAACAGGTGGAGTAGGACTGGAAACATCATCCAACCAGATAAGGCTGCAGGGGCCATTTCATCACAAAGACTCACTACAAGGAAAGAGAAGGATGTTACTTCTCTGTTTGAAAGATAGAAATGAGGATTGGAGTTTACCCTGAGGAATCTGCTCTTCTTAAGACGTTGAGCACGTAACATTAAGCTGGGTATTGGCTATGCTAGGATTACCACGGTAGTCCCCAGGTATTTAAATACCTAAAGCCCAGCCTGTTGCTAATTTTCTCTGTCTAGACACAGACTCTAGGACCTTTTATTGCAGAAAAATCTTATGCAGTGTTTTCTATCAACCTTCAAGCAGGGCATGCCAGGCTGAAAATCTTTCATTGAAAATACTTTGGCCGATAACTAACTTTGCCCTTGCGTACAGCGGGGCAAACATAGGCAGAGGGGATTTGAGGACAAGTGCTGTTATCCTTGGATTCACAACTCACTTCTGCTACAGCTTTTAAAACTTGCTTTGCTTCCACTCCCCATCCTTTAGCTACTTTAGTACCAGCCCAAAGTCACACAGTGACTTCAGCTCCCAGTCCAAATTTAACTGGTTTCTATAACCAAACCAAGGGGTTTTGGCTCAGCACGAACTTGCAGAATGTGACACATACAGTTAACCTAGCCAAGGAGGATTTGGGTTTGTTTTCTCTCCTAAAAGGAAGCTGTAATCCATTCAAAGAATTACCAAGGTATTTTGGAATCAAGATAGATAATTTCTGAAGTTCACACTGAGGTAATGTGTTATTAACCTCAATTGTTCTGTTTTAATCTTCTCTGTCCATATGAACAAAGTTGGGGTTTGGCTCTGACTTAATTAAGAAAATAATCATCTACCATCCTGACAAAACTCAGAAGTGAATGGAGCTGTGTGAAGGAGAGGATAACAAAGGGCACAGGGCTACTATATTCTTCTGAGGCAAAAAAGAGAAGGATAGACACTATTTTTTCCAGACCATTTAATGCCATGACCTCATATATCATGGGCTTACTCGAGCAAGTGGAGGTTGCATCTCTCACAAAGAGTGTCTGATCACTTCCACCCTTGGTGTTGTGTGGTTAACCTTCCCTGGGGTGCTCCCAGTTTGGGAAGCAGAGCGGCAGCCCAGAGGGAGGAGAGGCTGCTCCGCTCAACACTTTTTCAGGGATTAACATAACAGGATGCCCTTGAGTTCTTCACAGATGCCACCCTCTAATCTCCTGCTTTATTCAAAGCACCAGGGAGCATGACAAACTAATAGTGACTGTGGCTAAAGAAGTTCTCCAGAAGCCACCAGTTGGCCCTTTTCAGCAGTATCTATAATCCAGGCTTACTGGCCAATTCCTTCTGAGCTGATTTTTTAGCCATGTAAAATGATTCTGCCTGTTCTGCTGTACTGATAGGTAGAAGCAAACAGGAGACAGAAAAAAAATGGGAAATTCCAGTTGGCACTGAGAGACATGTTGTGCTTAGTGAAGAAATTATGGTGTTTCATGGCCTGCAGCATGGTCCAGGTCAGGCTACAGGATCTTAAAGGCCTTCCCATTTAGGAAATGCAGATGACTATTTTGCAATTTCTTTAAAAAACCCCAAACAAATTAAAAAAAAATATTTGTTTATTTGTCCCAAATATATCAAAGCAAGTGTCACAATTTGGAAGCAGAAAGGAAAGGGCGGGTAGGGCAGATGGCAACAGGAAAACATCTGGCCCAACACCTGATAGAGCTACAAGGTGAGGATGTGGGTGGATCCATCTTCCTGAAGGGGGCCTCAGCTCTCAAAAACCTGGGAAATAATTCTCGAGATTGTGCAAGAGTAGTTTGAAAATAACAGTGCATGTATTCTGTGTAGAGTCTCCATATAATTGCCCATATCTCTTCTCTCTTGGCAAAGAGATCCAGATGCTGATTTCACTGAAGTCAGCAGATTTCACACTCTTATTTTGGTTTCCTGTGAAGTGGTTTCTGTCCTTGTCTTTTCTCTCCTTAGTTTATTCCGCGTCATCCAATGCCCCTTTTGGCATTCCTGATTTTTAATGTTCTTAGATTTATATGGTTTTCAATGATAATCCTTAAAACCAAAGTGTATAGATATGTTTCTAATCCAGTTTTCTGCCTTCCTTCCTTTTCATCTGTGTAATATGATTCTCTCCGTCTTTTTTATCTGCAGGCTGACAATGCCAAAACAAAGCTAGTTCTATTACTCTGGTCATACATTTTTAATGAATTTTTGTTTCATGCTCACTATTCCATTTTGGTGAATAGATTTCTATCTTTCTTTCATGTATCATTTTTTATAAAGCTTTCTCACAGGTCTCCCTGCTGAGATTCTTTGACAGTAAATCTCAGAGAAGCAGAAAGACTCACAGTAGCCAGCCAGAGACAAGCTGGATCCAGCGCACAAATTAGCTGGTTCCATTGGGACTGTTGGGAGCCCAAGTGCTCAGTACTGCGTCTTCACCCTGACTCAGCACAGCATGAAACAGAGCTCTACAGCTTCTTGCTGGAGGTAGCTCAGGTGCAGCTGTCTCAGAAGAGAGTCAGAATGAGTGTGTGTCTGTGCCCATCACACAACTACATCCCATGGCATTCTTCTCAGAGACAGACTCCTCTAGGAAGTGGTTGTCCTTGCAGCCATCTCCTTCAGGATTCCTGCTCCTATTCCTGAGGCTCTGTGTTGTCAGCAAAGATGGAAAAATCCCCACTGTCCTCTTACCCTTCACAGCTGTACAACGTCTGGAGCTGCTTTCAGGCTTCACTTTTTTCAAACAGCATTGCATAGACCGTAACCGTGTCCGCTTTTCTGTCTCTGTAAAGTGTGGTTATTCCAAGAACAGGGTTTTTATGTTGCCCTTATACCTTCCATTCATGCCTAGTTTATGCTCATTTAGTATTTTATGTTTGAGCTTCTGGCTCCTTGGTTTACCCTTTCCCAAGTGCGTTTGTCTTCAAAGTCCTCGGGAGGAGTCATTTCTCCATTATGATTCTGCGACCTTTCGTTTCCACACTTGACTGTAACCAAGAAGTGCAAAGGCTTTGAATTCTGCTGTTCTTTCATTTTAGACAAAATGAGAAGCAGTCATTTCGGGTGAACAGAAGACTTCACTTTTCCCTGCCAGAGAAGAACCTGATAAAAGTTTTTTTTTTTAATTCTCTCCCTGCCACTTTTGCACTGAAATATTCCATTGCACAGAGCTCAAATAATTTGGTCAGAAAACTTCAAATGTATCACCTTCTTCAAGACCTTTCTTTAGCAGCTAAGGCCAAAACCACTGGTATGTCACTCCTTTTCATTACTCCAACCCAGTGCTATCAAATCTAATTTTGAGGACCCTCCAAGAACCATGGTTAGCTTATATCACATATCCCTGTCTCCAAGGCCATTCTGTCTTTAGGCTCTATTCAGATGGAAGGACTTATTCAAGAATTCACATTGAATGGACTGGCAAACCAGTCTATGGTTTCATGTTTCATCACTATTGGACATGTTATTCAAAATATTATCATTGTAAGCAACTGCTTTGCTTCAGAAGCAAATTTGAAATAACTGGATGCTGTCTAACAAGGAAAAAAAAAGAGAACAGGTCTAGGGGTGTTCTGAAATGCTACATGTGAAAAGCAAGATTCTTCAAATATACAAATGTGGATTTTTCTGTGTACATTATTTCACAGAAAATATTTAACTTATGATTTCTTAACTTCAAGATTAATCTACCCAGGCTATCTTCTTGAGGTGTTATTATACAAAATCAGTAAATACATTTTATGTGTGCAACCTGTTTCCTGGAAGCCAGGCAAAAATGTTAGAAGAAAAGAACATTCTCACAGTATTTTTAATATTTTTTAAAGAATACTAGAGCTTCTGGAAAATTCCATAAGTACATTGTAAATCTGGCTGTTTTGTTGGCTTCCTTTTCTACATTCCACAGTGATAGGGAGGACTTTGTACACAATAGCAGCTGATATTTGAATAGCTTGCAAGAGGTTTTGCTGTTAGCATCTCAACCTCAAACAGCCAGCAATATTTCCATTCCCCCCCCCAAAAAAAATGTTTAGAAGGAAAATAATTCAAAATTGAGTTGTCTGGCATTATTTTTGGCCTGAACTTGAACCACCTTTCGCATTAAACATGCCTTTCATTTTGGCACTTGAACTTTGCTCAAGGAGATGGGGAAGAGCACAGGCACATTGCCATGTTTCAGAACAAAATACCCATTTTACATTACATTCCCACTGCCTGTATCTAATTGCATGTGAATATCTTACAGGAAATGGAACAGGATACTCAGCATTCAATGCTTTTAGGAAACAGATAATCGGTAAATTGCTCTTTGCTATAGTTAAAGGAACAATTGTTTTAGTGGACTTACCAAAACCAAATTGCACCAGGGATGCTAAAGAATACTGACAGTCTGTACTCTACTGGGTGAAAATGGGATAATTCTTTCTCCTTTTTTTCTTTTCAGTTTTTGCTTCATTTTTTCCCCTAGTCTGATAATCTCTTCTTGTACGTGTGTGACTGGTAAGAAAAAATAGTTTAACTTCAAATGCTGTTAAGATAATTAACTGTCACATATAGATTTTGCTTCATCATTTTCATGGCTGGGCTTCGCGAATGAAGATTTGGGAAGGCTCTATCCACATTTGTTACAGGCACGTTGGTGACTTATGAGGCCAATACGTGACAGACAAATCCGATTGCAAAAGGCACAGCAGAAAGACTCCTTAGATGGTGTATTCTGCAATACACGGTTCTTTCTGCGTTGCCTTTTCTCCTCGAGGGTGATCCTGCGTGTGTTCTCAAAGGAGACAACTGCGTTATAGATGGTGTTTCTCCAGGCCTCCCGATTTGAGGCCAGAGTAGACCAGTTATTGCCATAATAACATCATTTTTAACAAATTATCACGGCTGTCCCTACATTACAGAAATGTGTTCCTAATGATCATTCTCTGGCCTTTGAGACAGAAAATGGCTTTGCGCTTTTTGAGCACCTTGAGACAGTGATCTATTTGAATAATGATAATCAAGAGGTTCAAAGACATGGGAAATCTTTTCTCTTCCCCCTTCCTCCCCCATACTTCCCAGAAAAAGAAATGAGGGGAAAGAATCCTTTTGAAAAAGGACACAATACTCGTAACCCTCACCTAATGGTAACTGTTAATGATTTTCCTATGAAACTCTCTCCTAGTAATGTTTCTTCTAGACCATTCCAGGGTGGTTGGTGATCCCACATTTGAGAACAAGGTTCCTTCTCATATGAGCACTTTCAACCATTCCTCAGCTTGATGGAACCTAAAAGGTTGTGGTTTTTGGTTGGATCCTCATAGGTCCATGATTGACCTGAATGATCTTTTCTTTATAATTTCACTAGAGATAATATTCCCGCCTAGTTCAATAAATCACAGAAACAACTGAAGTGATTTTTTTTCTTGTCTTTGCTGGGGATCAAGAAGAAGGAGCACATCAACTATGTGGCAACTTCTCTTTGTTACACAACATGATCTGCCAGTGACACAGATGTCATTGGAATGGCCATGGTTTTTGTACCCACCATGTTCCCAGCCTAGGAAATGTAGTGCTATGTTCTCAGAGAGTAATCAAATTGTCATTTTGCCCAGTATGGTTTTGTTAGTGTTCATGACACTAAAATATAAAACACCTATTAAGAAGCAGAACTCTAATTGAATGATACAATGAGGTAGGTAAATTCAGAGATGAGCCCAGGGGACAATTTGAGTAGCTTTTGCAATTCTAAACCATTTCCCTTATAATAAGAAAAGGAAACAGTGAGGGAAAGAGTATGAATATCTAACAAATATATATGACTATAAAAAAGGCTTGTGGGCAGCAATGTTATATTTTACTTTGTACATTTCTGAAAAAGAGAAATAAAATATTTATATTAGAAAGCAAAGGTGCAATTTAGATTAAACCCTTTGAAGACTGATGTGCCACATGACAATGAATTTAATGACGCTTTATAGTTTTCGGCGTCTGTAACAGTAGGATAGTGAAGCGCTTCATTAAATTTTACAATGCCCCTGCCAGGTATTGCAATTAGAGACCGTTAAAAGGAAGGTGACTTGCCCAAGGTAGTACTACATTGAACTCGTAACTCATAAAGTTCAGAAGTCTGAGGTTTATTCTCTGGCCTAACTATAAAACCTGAATTGTGTCAGCCTTACCCTTACCCTGGGGTCTGGCAGTGCTGGCAGACCTGCATATTACAGTGTCTATGGGGGTGACTCCTGTAATCACACCTTGTCTCTGTTTCTGTCTTCACCCAACTTGGTGTGTCTGTTTGCTTCCTAAACACCGTCTCAGCTGGAGATGAGCTCATTTTTGTGGATTTTGTATGGACAACATCAAGTTCAGCAATCCCCACCTGATACATGACTATATGGCAGCTGAGAGACAGTGTTGCTGCACAGAGTGAGAACACTGGCTTTTTCTAGCAGGAGCAGAAAACACAAGCAGCTCTGAAAAATGACACAGATGTCAGCTTGTGTTTTAAAGATACATTAATCTTTCAGAAAAATGTTTCTGAAGTTGTATTTGGACTTGGCTTTCGTTAACGTCCCATATTGCTAATTGATTTTTGTGACCTTCCCAGCCTGTATGAAAACAGGGCGGCTGGGGCTGCTGAGGGGAAGCACTGTTTGCTACCACAAGAGCTGCATGGCTGGCAGCCAGCAGCACAATTACACCACGTGCCTGGAATGATAATTGAGCCATTGCTCCCCTCTTTACTTTTAACCTTGTTATTAGCATTGATGCAGCTTCTGCTTGACAGATTGACAGACAAGATGGGCCACAAAGACTTATTATGAAGACACCATATAGAAGGTCCTCAGAAGGCACCACAGTGAGTCCATTTGGGTTCACCCAAGCAGAAAATAACATAAGTCATTCTTATTTGTTATTATTACTGTTGTTACTACTGCTGCTGTTACTATTCTCGTCATTACCTGCTTTATCCAAGAAGGATCTGGGAGGTGTTAGAGATGGTAGTTTCTACTAAGCAGGGAGGATGGACAAAAACATCCCATCCCAGGAGGAAGATCTGCCATTTTCCACTTCTCCTATCCCCTTTGTACAGCTTTTACAGCCTCTCCCATGGCTCTGTTCCAGGTTTTTCCCTTCTTTCATTCCCATTTGTCTGTAGCCTGACCTCCACCCCTCATCAGTGGGGCTGCAAAACTCCCAGAAAGCCTGAGCATCGTTTTAGAAGTTGGATTTGCAACAAGGAATGAAGTCCCGAGCTGAAAACTGACATCAGAAGTGGGCCACCAGCAAAGAATTTGGCAGGAACCTTCCCTGGAAATGAGACCCTTTGGAGATCTGTGGTGGTCAAGTCTGTATAGCACATAATGAGGCAGTCCCTTTCCTCAAAAAAAAATTACAGGCGATGTTCCAGACGGGAGACCAAAGAATGGGAGATACATGCTTGGAAATAATAAAGAAGGACACAAAGTGAGATTCTTTGAGAGAGAGAAAACTTTGCTTTAAGATCAGAAATTAGGCAGAGGGGGTAAACAGTGGTAAGAGTGCAAAGAATTTCATATAGATCCAGACTGAAACAGGACTTCACACTTTAGTATTACTAATTTTCAGAACATGTTTTTCCTTGAGTTTTTGGGTTTAATTTGGTTTGTTGTTTCGGGGTTTTTTTCGGGGGCGGTTATTTGTTGGGGTTTTTTGGGTTTTGGTTTTGTGTGTGCGCTCATTGGGTTTTGGGGTTTTTTTTTCTTTAGAAGTCACAAATCTGTTTCTTTTTAATTTTTTTTTTTTTGGGGGGGCAGGATATCTTGTCTTTTAGGTAATTATATTTTTTTCCCCCATAAATTCCCAAGGCTTTCTCTATCTTTAGGTTTAACATGTGTAAAAATTACTTCTATGTTACTTTAACATTTATATTCTCATTACTGGATCTTTTTTTATCAATATTTTGCATGTTTTAACACACATCTCATGGGTACCAAGTCAGTAACTTTTAAGCCCAAATTTACCATAAGGAGTCAGTCCAAATTTAATAATAAAATAACTTAATAATGATAGACACAGCACCAGCTGAAAACAAAACCTCTGAGGCAACATGACTCATAACAATATAACAATCCGTTACTTACTATCCTTTGCTTTTTTTCCTCTTCTGCCTTCCACAATTAAATCCTAATGGTCATGAAGAGATTCTCTAAAGCTATTTCACAATGCAATTTTTCTCAAAAGCATCTCCAATTTCTTGTGTGCTATTGTTCAAAACATACAAATAAGCTGTACCATCCAATATTTTAAAAGTAGAATTTTACTGCCAGTTGGAGCATGTTTAAATTGCTCTTTACCAATTACAGCTTGAGAGAGGCCAGGGAAGAGATGTTTAAAGAGAAGTACTCCACTTTTGGGGTGGATGCAGACACAAACTTCATGGGGGCTGTGCAGCATCACTGCCTCTCCTGTCTGACTGAGCACTGCATTGACCACTGCTAGAGATTAAATCCCACTAAACTACTACATTTTCTTCTGTTTATTCTCCTTCCAACAGGAATTTAGCCTGCAGCAGGATAGGAATAAAGGTGAGTAGATCACATGTGGGGACAGCTATGGTTTGGCACTGGGGATCAGAACAGCTCCTGCTAGGACATGATCTCTTAGTGACATCCCAACTCCTTCTCTCATTTTCTCAGCCCTGCTCAGATTCAGGAGCTGTTAATTTCCACCCACAAGTGACACAGGAGCTGAGTGAGGATAGCTGATTTGGCCACTCTTGTTGGAAAAAAAAGGAAAGGGTAAAAGGATATTAAAACCACATCTAATACATATGATGCCAATGTCAATTAATAAGGGGGAAGGAATAGCTTTCAGTTGTCCACATAGGGCAGCACTGGTTTAGTGACCATTTTTTCTTCTTTAAATAATCAAAAACTGTGTTAAGATTTCTGGATGGGATGTAAAAGAAAATTCATGAGCTTAAATACACAGAAAAAGAGAAAATTCAGTATTCTTATGTACCCGGTCTGGCATAAGACATATAGCTCATCTTAGTATAATCACAAGAGTTCAAGTTCAGACCAACACTCTATGCTTTGTTCATCATTGTTGTTTTCACAGGGCCACAGCCTGACATCTCTCCTGCAAGACTGCCAACCTCAAAGTTTTTTATTACATCTCACATTACTGCATTTTTTTCTTAAAGATCCTGCTCCTGAAAACATGCATTGCACAAGAATCTCAGCTTTCTCTTGGAGAAAATGAAGTTTCCAGACCTCACTGTTGCAGGACAAAGCTTGAAAAACATGAACCTTAGTCAAATCTAAACGCCTCAGAAACTAGAAGGAAATTCAGGAGCATACAATCATCTCTCTTTTCCTTTTTTTTGTTTTTAACACATCATTGCTTTTAAAGCTATTAAAGAGAAGGCAGAGGTCTCTTCAGGATGTAAATCCAAGGACTTTCTGGAGATACTTCCATCGTCTGCAGAGGAAGCCTTCTAATCTAGGCATATTAATAAAGTACCTAAACTCAGGTTGGATGAATCCAGGCTGAATCCTCATGTCTTCAACAGCTGCCTCTTTCAAAAACAAGGGCTGCAGAGATCTTTACTGCAATCACAGAGTGATCCTACAACTAAAAGACAGCTCTAAGAAGTGGACACCTGAGCTGACTCTCAGGAGAATGTAGATAATCCACTTACCTCCATACATATCTTATTTTTCGAAGTATTCCATATGGATTAGAGTATCTGCCACATTCTTGCCTTGTGCCTGCAGGAGATTTTGGTGTTATGCAAAAAAAAAATTGAATAGAGTTCTTCAGATGTGCATTAACAGACACATGGGAAAATTTGGATACACAGCTTCATGCAGATGTGCCTTTAAAAAAAATCCCTTTAATGGGGTATTTCAAACCACAAGCTGTGGTGGTGCCTTGAGGGATATGCAGCACCCCTCACAGCAAGAAGCAAGGTCTTTGGCTCAGGGTTCACTAAGACAGGAATAATATGCTTTCTGCTGCTCTCCATGCAAATCTCTAAGACATCTCCTTTTGCACACGCTCCTCTCAGAGTTGCTGAGTCAGCTGGATTCAGCAGTGGGTCCTTCCACTGCTGCCCTGGGCAGCAGCACGTGCAGGGGTCAACCAAACTATTCTCTCCAGTTCCACCCCAGATATTTATGACTCCAAAGACTGGAAACAAGAACCACAGATTTCTCCACGTCCAAATATCTGGGAGGAGAAGATGTGGGAGTTGAGAGGAAAAGAGGTTGCAGAAGACATGGGGATGTGTAGGAGGAGGAGGGTGGTGTGATTACAGGCAGAGGGAAACACATAGATGCAAACAAACAAAACCCAAGAGGATGAACAGAAGCAAAAGACTTCCCAAAGCCTGAAGTTTGGAAATACCAGAACTAAAGTTGCCAGGGCAACTATAATTGGCCCCATAAGCTTTAATTAGATGACCACATGCTAATTTTTCCATGGGGCCCAGAGATCATTTTCAGTGCATGGTAGGTGCAGTGCTGGGCACAAAGACTGATGCCCCAGCAGTCCCACTCATATGTCAGGGAACAGCTGCAGGGACAGCGGGACAGAGCTGGACAAGCAGCAACTAAGATGCTTTCACAGTTGTGGAACACACAACCACAGATCCAGCAAATCAGGGCTGGTCCCTCACGCTCTGACACCATATAGGAAATCACTGATTCCTTTATTTTCACTGTGAGTCATTTGTTGGTGATTTATTTGGATATGTGGCTTAATAGAGGTGTTCAAGGCCAGGTTGGATGGGGACTTAAACTATGGAGGGGCATTCCTGGCCGTGGCAGGAGGGCTGAAACTGGATGACTTTTAGGGTCTCTTCCAACCCAAACCATTCTGTGATTTTATGATTAACACTCCCAGGTCTAGAGAGGAACATGTGCACTTGAAGCCAAGTGGGTGCTACACCGTGGACTAATCTGACACATGAGCTAATCCTCCTCAAGTACCTGCTCTGTGTTACAGCAGGTTTGGACAATTTGTCCTTCTAGTAAACTCTCCTAAAAAGCACCAGAGGAAAGTGGTATTTTCAAGTCACATGGAGGCTGAATGTACACATTCGGTACTGGGGTCACAAACTGCTCAGAGCAGAAAAACCAGCTTCTGGGGCTTGGCATAGAATCAGCACACACACAGAAGAAGCTGCACAGCCATCTTTAACATCAACATCACCTCTCCTTGTGTGAGCACCACCCAGCAGTGGCGACATTCCTGTAATATTGCAGTCATGAATATTACATTAGCACAAAATACATACCAGCAGTGGGCCCCTGGCTACATTGCAGTGCTCCCAGGGCTGCTGCTGCTGGGCTTAAGGGTGCCAACAGTCACTGGGTGACCTTTATGGAGGTCATTACCCTGAGCCTCTGCACCTTTTCACCTCATATTTTGTCTCTCATTTTTCTAGACTCGTGGCTTTTAAATCAGAACCTGTCCTCACCGCCTTTTCACACAATGAGACGTGATTTTAGTCTGGGTTTTTAAGCACTTCTCATAATCCAAAGAAAACCGTCTAAAGTACTGCCAGGTCTTCAGTATGTCACTGCTGTTACAATGGTATCATTTCAATATTTCTTTCAAGCTCCCACACTGCAGGAGCACTCTGGGTGCACACACAAGCATTTGTGAAGCTGTTTTTGCTGACCCAAAGAGGAGCGTGTTATTTTGGACCTTCCTTTTAAACATTAACACAAAGAAAAATGAAGGAGAACCAGAAAGGAAGCAAGTGGCTCACACAGTAAAATCGCTTTTGAGAAGAAATGACTCAGCCATTTTATGCTTAAACACAAACACATACACAAAAATATCCCTGCCACATTATGCAGAAATCACCCTTATTTCAGCTGGAAAAATAAAGAACTGCTGAAGCATGATGAAAGCTGCTGGAGCCAGCCAGCTCCCGTGCCCAACGCCCCACACCGCCTCCCCCTCCGCTCTGCTCTTCTGCGCCTCAAATCTGACCAAAAGAATAGGGTTTTGAAAATCACAAGGGGAGGGGGATCATTCCTGGCCTGAAATCAGACTTTTGCTGCCAAGTTTCAGCCAGAAGCAATTTCTTACAGCTGAGTTATAAAACTCTGGGCAGAAAAAGGCTGGGAAACAGAGAAGGGAGGGAGACAGAGGGATTTTTAATGGAAAGGTAGGCATGACCGCCTCAGCAACGTTAGTGGGTGATGCTAGAGTCTTCCAGGGGCAGGGAGGTCTTGCATTAAACCAAAAAGATGAGACAACTTCCGTCAACAATAAGAAAATTTGAGATATTTTCTGTCTTCCTTCTTTTTTTTTTTTTTTTAATTGTTTATTTATTTCATTTTCAGGCTGTTTTTGGTTATTTGAGTTGAACCATTAAGTCATATAATCAGATATTGTCACTTTAATGGTGACAGTGCTTCCTGAACTGTCTGGTTTTTGGTCTGTTTTGCCTTTGCAATTATTGAAGACACATCCAAAAGTTCAAAAAAGCCCAAGGCCACTAGGTATCAATTATAGTTTATCTGCATAAAAACTGCTTCTTAAAAATCACTTTCCATGTTTGCAAAGGTTCTCTGACTTCAGACCAGTGGTTCAAATACCAAGCATTAATCCTTTTGTCACTATTTAAATATGAGACTGTGCTTGTGATTCATTACTCCTCTGATGCCCCAAGTATATGTACAAACACTGAAGAAGAAAAATGACCACAGATATAGGGGAGTTGTGAAGTGACTTGCCAAATATCACACATAGGCTTTTGGCAGATGAAGAACCTGTGTGTCATCGCAGAATCCAGAACTGTGCACTCTTTATCACTGCTCTGACCTCAGGACAGTGTTTCCCACCCTTGTTAATTAAAGAGTGTACTGTTCATCTGGAAACAAAATACAAAATTTACCAAGAAAAATATTCACAGAAAGTTTGTTGCAATGTTGTAGCAATTTTTTTCTATTTTCAACTGAATAAAAAAATAGATGAAACGTTAAACATTCATTTGTTACTTTTATTTTGCCCCTGTTTTGCTTGCTTGCATGTTTGGGGGTTTCTGTGCAGGAGGATTTTGGATGGGTGGGAATAGAGTTTTCAATATTTGTGGAAATGCCTCCAGAAACTCTGCACCAGTCAACCTTGTACGTGAGTTTTTCCTCCAGCACCAACTACCTCTTAGTGAGCTTGAGGTTGACCTATGGTGTCCATGCTGGTACGCCCTTGCCCTGACCTACAGAAAACACCACAGCACAGGAAAATAGCAATTCTGTCTTCAAGCCATTTACGTCTTTGGTTTTGTGGCTTACACCACTGAGTATAACTGCATCTGTGATTTAGACAGAGTTTTACCAGAGATCAGCTATGGTGATATCTGTGAGGCAGGATTGGATTTAGCTCAGAATGGAGATTTCCAGTGACTGATGATCCTGAAATGTTGATCAGTTACATTGTATGAGCATAGGACAGGGCCTTGTAGTTTGCATCTTACACACACCTACACTGGGGCTCAAGGCACCAAGAGCACCAATATTAAAGATAAATGGTGTCTGGGTTGATTGAGTAGTTCATTCCTATTCTGTTTTGACAACACTGTAAGGGGCTTTTTGTGACCCTGGGTCAGTTTGGGGAACTACTTGCAAAAGGGAACTATTCATTCTTGGACTTTAAGGAAGCAGTGACTGTGCCACAGCCTACAGAGAGAGATCAGTTCAGCTCATGTTCAGGAGTCATCCTATTCATCCTCTGGTAGTTGTCCATGTTTGTGATCATATGAGAGTCACTGGTTTAGGCCCTGAATAAAAAATGTGGAGGAAATGCTCACCCTGCAGTAACTGGGATTACAAGTCATGAAAACATGTCTCCCTCCTCCAGACTTGACATAATTTTGTAAAAGACCTTTCAGTGCACTCTGCTGTGCAGCAGCCATTGGTGTAGCTGATTTCTTTTATACTCTCTAAAAACGTTCATGGGTTTGTATCTTTTGGTCTTTATCAGAATCAGGAATGGGTCAAAATCATATCCAATTATCGAAGTTACCATTGATGCTAGAAAGTATGAAAAAATAAAATCCAAATTTATCCTTGGATTTCATTTTATGACAAAGTTTTACCAAGCCAAATTTACATGGTTCACAATTTGAAAAAGAAATAGATTTTAAACATTTGAAGAAGTTTCAGAACTGAAGTCCCATTTTTATATATTGCTTCAGCCAGACCTTTAAGTGAAGAGATGTAACTCCCACTGAAGTCATTTTAAGGCAGTTGGGTTCTGGATGTCTTAGATATTTTAAAACTCTGAACTTCAGAGGTGCTAGATCTTACATCTTATACAAAGTCAAAAACTGGGCTTGCAAGTGACTTGTCCTGCCTGAAACCATTTAATTAACATCATCCTGCTGGGAACCAGACTGGAAACTTGATATAAACTTATATATCTCACACTTTTTCCATTGGAAAAACTGAAAATAAAGCCCCTCTGATTGTTCTTATATCACAGCTATGTAAGCTTGGTCTCAGTTCTGGACAGAGGTTCAAGGCTGGACACTTCAGTGAGTTCTAGAGACTTGTATGGTCACTGTTTGTAGCTCCAAATTTCCGTGTTTCCTTCTTTTTGAGATTTGATACCAGTTTCACATGCAAAATATCCAAACCAGGGTGCTGGTTTGACTTTGCATCTCTGTCAGCCCTGCAGAAAGTCAGCAATTTCAGACTAAACCAAAACTAAAATGTAGTTAAAAGTGAAATGCAATGCAGAAGGCTAACGGAAATGCTTCTGTCTGCTCCTAGATTCTTCAGTCAAAAATCATTTTTAGGTTATCTGGCCACTTACCAGCCTTTCCTAAATGGAAAACTCGGTCTGCTCTAGTTCCACTACTTTTAGATGTTTGTCATTGAGTTGAAATGGACTGGAAAGATGCAGGACAAGGGACTGTCTGCCAGGAGGTAGGGTTTTCATCCCACTCCTACACATAAAGCTATAAATCATGTTCTGCCATCAGATCATTATTTTTCTTCTGTTTCTTATAAACACAGCAGCAGCATCAAATGAAATATGAGCTATCCAAGGCTGTTGGATTTCCTTGTATGTACTGTAGAAGGCAACATTTGCAGACATATGGCATGCAGACTACTCTCAGAGAAGCATTTTGAAAACTGAACTTGGACATTTTTCAGTCCAATAATTGTAGGTGGTCTGAGTTACTAACCCTAAAACACTTCAGTGGTAACTATTTTTCTGAGTCCTACACATCAGTTTATATGACATTATTTTTTGAGGGGGTTTTATTATATTGAAATCTCAAATATAATCCCCTGAAATGAATTGAAAAATATTATCTTCTGAACGTGTGGTTCTTTTTTTTATTACAGTTGCTTATTCAGTTACAACACCCATATACACAGTATATGGGTCAATTACGCACCACTTGCAGTGCTTTGGTGAACAAGCTTTGGGCAAGTTGGATCTATCCCCATTCCTTCATCAACCTGTATTTCTTCCTGCCTGTTGCCTCTCCTTTTGTCACAGAAGTACTGCTGGGATAATGACACAAAATTTTCAGGACTTCAGTTGTTATGGGAGAGGAAAGCCATGGAAGCACATCAACTATTTTGTTAGTTTTGCTCTTTTGACTTACATTTACCTCCCTATCTACATATTCAGAGAGAGAGAAGTGGAGGTACATACACGCACTCTTATCCATAGATATATACACAGACTGTATAATTTGTAATTAATTATTTTTATGTGATTGACTACTGAGTTACACTCTTCTATATGGGAACTGGGCTGCATAGGTCTTTTCGGAAAGGGTGTATTTCAAGCACAGCTATGGAAAAGAGCAAAGGAACACCACCTATAATTTTCTTTGGTACAGGGATTGTATGAGTACAAGCCCAGAGAACAGAAAGGGTGATGTGGATGGTTGTGGTAGGCAAGCAAGTGTGAAAAGCTCTGTGAAAAGTCAAAGAGGCAGGAACTACCCACATGAGACCTTGCATGCGAGGGCAGCAACATCATCCTGACAGCAAGCACATCCAAAAATCCTCCTATGAACTCTCATAAGCTTTGCTCATCGCACGCTCTGCTCCTGGATGCTCCAGGCCTGCTGTGAGCAGTCCAAGGTCTGGACCCAAGCCCAGAGGTCCCTGCTTGCAGGTTTGGGGATGATGCACCTTAAACCACACCTATATCAGCATGTCACATGTTCCCAGAGTCGTTTCTCAGCTTTTGGAGAGCAACACAGGTCTGCCCTGTGGAGCAGGGTGGCCACATTCAGGCTCCCTGTGAAGAAAGATGCTTGTCCCATGCTGTTCCCCAAACTATGGCCAGGAGAGGTTTAAGAGATAGTCGATTTAAGCCAAACTACAAGCGTGATGGGGGAGGGTATTTTCACAGCACAAATTATCAAGTTCCAGTTCCTAGAACAGTTCCCTGACACCATTTAAATTACTGGTGTGAATGCAGCCCTTCACCTTGCCCGCAGTCAGGAGCAGCTCACCCCAGCCAGGGACCCTCTCTATAATTCCCTGCCACAGTGTGTGGCAGATGTGACCCATCTACTGTGAGACTGGTCCGAGGACATCTTTTGTGCTGAGCGTGCAGCGGGTTTAATCACGCTGTGCAACCTTTAACATGATTGCATTCATATTTATTGCTGCACTGACACAGACAGTTTAGCTACGTTGCTGATGGATACCCTGGAAAACCTCATACATTAGCTCAGTTAGAAAACCTGATTTCCTGCCTCTAAGTGAACTGGGAGATGCTTTAGACACTGATACAAATGCCTTGTAATCCAGCTATAACATACCATTAAGATAATTGTCCTGAGACCAGGTAGTGCCAGATTGATAGTCCCTGTTCCATTTGCCAGTAGCGCAGGTGCAGATGCTATTAACAAATGCATCCAGGCCTTTTTAAAACACTACTGAGCGCTTTGCTCCGAGGCTAACCTTCAGCAAGGAGTTCCTTGAGTTAATTATTCACTGTGTCAGTGCAGATAAAATCCCCAAATTAGAATTAATAAAACACTGAAATTTTAACCCTGAAGGGAATATCGCAGAGGAGGATGCTACACCGACAAGAAGATTGAGTAGATGACCTAATAAGAAAAATTTAGTCCCTTTTCTAATTTCTGACTTTACCAGATGTGCTCAAATCCCAAGCATATGACATGCTTTGGAGAACTCATCCAGCCCAGGGTACCTCTTGGATTAATTTTTTCTCTGGACATAATAGTCCTCACTGTTGTCTCTTTGGCCTTGCTGCTGCTGACAAGACTGATATGTGCATTCACACTCAATTCAACTCAATTAACACTTAACTGCTTGTGCTTGAGTGTTCATAGTGAAACAGCTTTAAAGAACACTTTGTATAAAGCATGAAATCTGATTATTTGTTTGAATTTTTTTGTTCTCAGCCCACCTCTGCTTTTAGTTGTGTCTTCAGAATTATAAGTATTTAGAACTAATGAAATAAAGAGCACAAACAGAAGAGGATAATCAAATAGGTCTTCTTCATGCTGAACTCTGAGATTTTAAATAGTGTTTAAAATTCAGTCAGAGCTGCAACTGCATTTTCTTCTACTCGTTCAGTCCTTGATGGTGAATTGGAAGTATTCATTATTTATCCACATCTGTCATTCATAAACCTGTTTATTATGAAAGGGATTAGACACTTCCCCCATACAAATCCCATTATTCCATAGGATTTATAGTCATACCATCCTTCTCTTTTGAAAATGATGCTCTCTGTCCTTTAGTAACATTGAGCAGTTGCTGTCATTTAGATAAACACAGGATAAATTCCATATTGCAATGGCCCTTCTCAAAGTAGCTCCACTTAGTCACAGTGCTGTGCATCTCACCAGCCACTTGCACTGAGTAAAGCAGTAGTAAGACCATAAGAGTGCATAAGGAGCACCTGAGGGTCCTTCCTTCCTCCCCAATACGTGCTGTGGAAAATCAGACCCAGAGACCAGGAGAGTGGAGTTGTCCTGGACAACAGATATCCCACATTGACACAACTGGTGTCCCTCCCCTGACACCCACTGGGGCAAGTGGCACAAGACACAGTCCACAGACCGTGTGGGAATCAAATATTGGCAGGAGAATTCTGTCTGTAGCAAGAGTGAGCAGATGACAAAGAAACAGGTGATCAAAACCATGGGAGACTTAGGAGTTGTTCTTAGAGAATGAACTAACAAACAGCTCTTTAAGGCAGCAAAAGCAGACAAACAACCCATGTCAGGTTTTTTCACCTAATAGGAGTCTTATGGTACATACCATTGCAAAGATAGATCTTTGAAAGGCAAGAATTAGAGCAAATATCCTTTTGAAATGTGAATTGTCTATGCAAATGTTCTCAGCCAGAGCATAGATCTGAGATTTTATTATTATTATTATTATTATTATTATTATTATTATTATTATTATTATTATTATTATTGTTATTGTTATTATTATTATTATTATTGTCATGTTACTCCTGGACTGAGTGGAATGGCAGCACACTGAGCAATAAGGAAAGACCTTTTAGTAGAAGTGCGAGGAAATGTGACCCTTCTGGAAACAGTCTTGTTTTCCTTCATTCCCTTGCCCCAGGATACTGCAGAAAATTATTGATTTATAGCCTGGGTTCAACCACTTCTAGGCACTACTGCAGGCACTCAAAAGCAGATCTGGTGGTGCTACTCCCTGTATTTCCAAGCACACTTCTGGCTCCGTGTCTGAGCTGGGCTCTGCTTCTCTGAGCAGCCAGCTCTGTGCAGCCAACACAGCTTTCCCCAGCAAGGAAGCAGATGGCTCCTGGGACCAGAGTCATCTCTGGCAGGAGTCATTTGCTTTCACTGAGGTAGGACTGCAGCTACACTCATCCCAGGGGTCTGGACCTTGACTGCTCATCTGCATTGCCATATGCTCCACTGTAATTGTAAGCTGTAAAGTAAAAAACAAATACGCAGCTTAAACAAGACTGCTCTGTGTGGTGTTATTTCACTTAAGGATTAGGTGAATCAGCTTCACTGAAGAAGGCAATCTCTTGCCATATGCCCATACAGACCCCCGGCGGGGCTCCTGCAGGGCAGGAGGGAGGTGCGTCCTGTAAACTGTGTGACAGCTCCGTGTCTCTCTGCTGTTAATGCCTGGCTATAACAAATGGTACTCAGAGAAACAGGTCTATATTTAAGCAAGGCCTCATTGGGTAAATACCTGAAATCTAGCAAGGACTATTCTGAGCTCTCAGAGAAGAAGTCTTGAACCTTTTTAACACCGACGTAAAAATTCCCACTGTCATCAGTGAGCCCAGAGCATCACTTTCAGACTCTCTGCTTCAATGCACCGATTCACAGCAATAAAATTTTAAAAATAGAATGATCTCAGTTCTTAATGTTTGCATCTCTGAGGCAGCACTTAGTTACCTAAAGCTCTCCTTTCAGCCAGAGGAGAAGCAATTAGTTCAAGGACTATCACCCACAGACAGAGTCAGGCATATATATATCACTGAGCACCAGGCTGTGACAACCAAAGTAATGGGGCATCAGAAGACAAATAGGCAAACACTTTATTTGCTCCTGAGACAGGAACATAGCAAAAAAACCTTCAACCAACTTCAAACTAAAAAAACCAAACCTTGTAATCAATGAGGAACAGCAGAAAATACCAAGGAAAAAATTATCAATAAGTCAGCTCTTAAAATTGTAATATATTTTGAGGAAGAAAAGGTAAACCTGTGTATCTACCATACCATGAAGACAAGTGATACTCAGAGTTTCATGGGCAGAAGCTATATCCTTTGTGAAACCAATCAATATAATGGGTGAAAAGGAGGCAGACTGGTGGGCACACAACCTCCTTTCAGGTCTGCGAACTTCTGCAGTTGCCTTTCATGGACCCTACAAGCATACCTCAGACCTACAGATGAGTGTCAGCTCTTATCCACCTCCTTTTGAGCTAAGAGAGGTCATGGCCAGGCTTTGAGCTGTGCAAACTTCAAAATATTATCTGAAATACAACTGTAATTCCACCACTTTTATAGCTATACAGAGTGAAGTCTTGGTGGGAAACTAGTCAGATATTCCCTCCGTGAGGCAAAAGGAAGGGCAGAATCCTGATTCTCTCTCCCTAAAATACTGTTCTGCAGAGTTACCAGAAACAAAACAGTATTTATGTCACTAGCAGTGGCATATTTTATTCTGAATTCTTGAAGAAAACAGACCTCTAGAGTAATGAAAGGGCAATAATAATAATAATTTGTTAGGAGGAGAGAGATGCCTTAAAATTCAAGTACTGGGCATATTGCTCTTATAGGAACCATTTATCTTGCATCTGCTCCCTCAACTTTCTCTTGAGCTTCAATTATGTACCAACACACTTGTGTGCAGGAAGGGTAAATATTCACATGAGTCCAATAGCCCAAGAATTAAGTCAAGTTTTTCTTCCCTTCAACTTTGTATTTCACCCCTTCATTCAGCCCTACTTTCCCTATGGCCCTGACTTCAAAAACCCAGCTGGTGAAGGGATAGAAGGTCTTTCTGTAACTAACACAATAATTCTTATTGTCTCAAAATATATCCCAAACACATCCAAAAACTTTCAGACAGAAAAGAGTTGTCTTAGCATTAAAGGAATTTAGTTCATTACATCTAGAAAATAGAAATTTTTTTTTCCATCAGGTTCTACTTTGTTGATTTTAAGATATTCATTGAATTATTTCACATAACAGTATCAGAAAGCCACGGTAAGTACGAAAACAGTAAACAAATGGCACTGATTTTCGTCTCATTTACTTTAGTTTCATACCACTTCGGTTTCACTTTAGCAGTTTTTTTACTAATACAAACCAGTAGGTTACTACTACAACCAATAGCTCCAGAGTGATTTCATCAATTAAGATTTAGATATATTGGGTCCAGTGAACTGCTATTTGTGCCATGTAAATAAGTAAACAATCAGGTTCCATATTTTATATTTTATTTTACCTCTCCTTATGAGAAATATTACTAACTATATATGAGAAACTGTTTCACAGAGGTGGGAATAGATGAATGCAGCACATCCACAGGATTTCCTAAGCAGGATGAAAAATAAACCTTATAATGTACATTAATTAACACTAAAAACATTCTCAGCACTTCCATGGTACTGCTCACATAGCAGCTTGGTTACAGCTATTTTTTGTGTCTTGCTTTTTCCGATGCCCCAGACAGTTTGGGTTTGTTGCATAAAGATGAAAAAATTAATTTAGATTAAATGTGTCAACAGAGAGTAGTTCCATCAGTGAAGTGCAGTTGTCTCATCTTAGCCTCTACAAGATTTCCAGCAGAGATGTGCCCATGTACTGCCTTCCCTACTCACTCCATGGAGCTCTGTAGGGTAGAGATAATTTTCTCGTACCTCAGTATGGCTTTGATTCTGAAAGGGAGAGGCATGGATTAAGGAAACACCCCAGCTGAGCAGCTGTTATTTGTGAATCTATCCCTCAGGCTAATCATGTAGCTCAAGCTCTAATAAAGCAATGAAACGGGAGCCTCAGTGCTGGCAGGGCATTTTTTGGCATGAATTGCAACTCGTCTTAACCACAAAGGTAAAATGGTAAAAAAACTAAGAGGGTTACATTTAAAGCTGTAAGACATCGTTCTTAACAAACCAGATTGTGAACCTCTTACTCCCACTTTGATCAAAAAATAGAGGCAGGACAATCCCTAACAGGCTGAAATTTCAGGTACTTTGGTGAACAGCCAGGAGAGATATTTTTATGTTAAGGTTTGAAGTAAATCCAGCAAGTCATTTCTAAAACAGCAGCAATAGCCTGAAAAGCATGTGTTCAGAAACAGTCCTTTTTTGAAAGGTCTGCTCCCCATGTTCACGGACCAAACAACTTTCATGTGGAATTTCTGAACCTACCAGTAAATGTAAAAAAACTCCTCATGAAAAAAACCCCACCCTATTAATTTATAAAGGGACTATATTTGATCTTATATAATCAAGAGTTCAAAATTGCCAACATCATCTTTCCAAACAGTGCTTTTTCATCTTCACATTAGGAAGCTGCAAATTTATCTTTCCTTCCCCTGGTACTTTCCCACCAATTAAAGCCAGGAGGCATGTAAAGTATGAAATTTTTGAATTTGGGAACAAAACCTAGCGAGGCCCAATGAACTAATATGAAGCATTTACAGGTTTTCATTATTAAAAGAATAAATAAAGTTATAGATTTCTATTTGGCCTCTTTCCTAGGGAAAAAAAAAATAAAAAAATGGATACAATATGTTTTTAAAATACCCCAAACAGGCACTACCACCTCTTTATTCAATGGTTGCAGAGTTCAGCCAGGAGGTAGAAGGCTGGGATTTAGTTCCCACTTCCTTTGCAGAGATCAGAACCTAGAGGAGGAGGTTACAGATGCACAGGGGAATATACTGCTGGGAAATAATTTTTGTTTTGTTTTTTTTTTTCCCCTGTTGATGTTGTTCCACTCTATATAGAATATTGAAATATTCATTAAGCTGGAGAGAACAGCTCTATATCATGGTGTTTAGGCTCTGCAGTGGAGAGGCAGGACATCACTCTCATGAATATTTCAATATTGTAAACAAAGTAGAACATACTCTCTCAGAAGTATTGAAAAAACAACTCTCTCCCCATCCTTTATTGGGGGATACTGAACAGCCTGGTGATTAGGGACTGTTCCTGGGAGATGAGGGTGGGCTCAGGTCTTCTCTGGCAGGTGAGGAAACTAAAGCCTTCTTTTTTGCATTTTGAATGAGTCCCTTGCCAGATGAACTATTGAAAGAAAGGAGACAGGTGGCTTTTAAAAATCAAGTAATCTATCTTTATGTATCTCTTTGTCTTTTCTCCCTCTCGCCTTCAAACATGACAAACCTATCTTGACTTCTGGAACAGTTCTAAGCCCACTGAAATGCCACTTTTGGGTAAAATACTTAACATCCAACGCTTACTCAAGTCTTAACATATTTGATGATATTTATGTTTTTCGCAACTTTAGTTCAGCTTCAGCATTACACAAACCATGTTTTGGCTTCTTTCTACACCTCCTCATGCTTGGACAATTTCTTACCCCGTATCTGGCTGTGCACTGCAAATGGGGTTAAAAAACTAATGGAATAAATGGTCCAGAAGGGGCCTCTGGTAGGTGGTCATTTCCATTTGGAGCTGGAAATCTCTGATTTGGTGAAGAAACAGATGGGTGGTTTGGAAGGATAGAAAGAGGTGGAAGGAACCCAATTATGTCTCACTGTAATTAGACAGATCTATTAGAATTGACAGTTGTGAAAATATATTGATCTGATTTCTATGATACAGGTTTACAGCTTAAAATTGAAAGTTACTACTAACTGCATCAGTTGTCGATGATGTATTAAAGTCTTAGGATTGGTAGTTGAAGTAAAATTCTAGTGAAGTGCCTGAAAAAAGTCCTAATTACTGTTACATTTCTGTCCTCAAAAAAAAAACAGAAACAAAAAAAAAAAAAAAAAAAAAAGAAACAAAAAAAAACCAAACCAAAACACAAACAACAACAAAACAAACAAAAAAACCCAACAAAAACAAAAAAACCACCAACCAACCAACCAAACAAAAAACCCCAAAAATCCCAAAACAATTTAAAAAACCCCAAAAAACACTAAAACACAAAGAGCAGAACACAGAAAACAAACCCAAGATGCTCAGTTGAGCAAGGCTTCCTGATTTATGTTTGCGTCCACTCTGAACAAGCTGTATGGAATGCAGCGCTCCTTTCCTACCTAAAAGTAGCAAGCCTGAGAGAAAAGAATTTAGGCCAACCATTTAATTTGATTGTGAAATTTGCTCTTATGCCTACACAGTATCACAGTATACATGGGGGCATGGATAAAGTCAGGGAAGAACTGGAACAGATGAGCCTTTGGATATTCAAAGCTTTAACTTCCCAGGCTCTGAATGATAGGCATGCTTAGATCAGAACAAAATTTCTTCCATTGTCTTCAGAGCTGAGAATATCCCTTTAGCTGGCTAAGAAAAATAATGTTTGGAAAATCTCTGTGTGATATTGTATTATTTACACTATTTATTTTGCCTGAATTTGCTCTGTAGCAAGCATTCTGGAAGTAATGGAAGTAAAATAACTCTTCAAGGAATGACATAAATGCAGTGAACTGTCATTGCATATAGCTTCAAGAAACACTTTCCACATATATCCACCTACTTTTCTTCAGTGCAATTGTCACAGGAGAGTTTGCTAAGGATCCTAGATGATAGAAATTTCAAACACATCTTCCTACTTCAATTTATTCACCAAAGAATCCCCAGGCTCCTGAGTACCAAGGGAATCACTGATGTTCTGGAGGACAGGCTGTCACATAGAGGTAATGAGGTTGCATGTGTGTATATGCTCCTTACAGACACAGATTCAGGCTGTATCTGCATTCACAAGAGAAGTGGTGCAACAGAAGCACCAGATTATCCTATTGCAAGTTGCAACCACAAAAACCATTTGTGCTAAGCACTCAACAGCTACACCACAGGCCTCGTGTGGTTTTACTTCAGAACAGCTCTAATCTGGTCCTCAGGACAGAGCTCCTGTAGATTGCTGGAGCACATTAGGTTCTTGGTTGCCTGGAGCAAAACAGTTGGCTGGATCCAGCTCAGGCACTCTGAGACAAACGTGCAAATCAAAATTGGAGAGTAGAGGCAACCAGGAGAGTCAAAAGCACAAAGCTTGAAGCTAAAAGCTTGCATACTCCTGACTGCAAACCCATAATTTCTACACTCTGTGCTTCATAGAAACCTTCAAGCCTCTTTCTCACAATGGCAAATAAAAGCAGAGACTTTTCCAAGCCACCAAAGGCAGGACCACAGAAGGCATTACAATCTGGGTGCAGCTCCCATGGTAGCTGTGAGCCATCCTGGATGCCTCTGTCATGGCAGTGTTATAAGCTCTACCAAAATAACACCAACTCTGCAGTCACTTTGTCACCTCAAAGAAGCAATTTGGATAATCTGCTAGGACTACACAGGTACATGGAGCTGGGGGCTCAACTGTCCCAGCTGGCCAGAGATTAACTTTCCTCATCAATTAGTGTCAGGATGAACCTCAGATCAAACCTATGTGTATTGAAAGAGAAGATACTAAAATTTAAGCTAAGCATATTGATCTGAGAGATGTCTTATGGCAGATTGGTAGTGCTAGAAGTAATACTCTGATCTTGGATTTGGTGGTTGTATGGAAGGACCCGGTTCCTACACCAGCAAACATCACACACCTTGCACCCTAAACTGAGGGACATGGAACAGTCACAGGCTTAGGGCAATATCCATTTATGTGGCTAGCAAATCCTTAGGAAAATTTACATGGTTTTGGTAAAGCAAAACATCTCACCAGCTTCACAGGAGGTTCAAAAGTATGTTCTTATACCCATACACAAAGATAAAACTCCATGATGCCCAAGTTTTCCATGGCAAAACATGGAAAAAAATACATACACTTCTGTCTCTGCAGCTCTACTCCAGCCATGGGAAATGCCCTCAGTAACATCCTGAAAAGGTGTTATCAGAACGAGACTCCATAATTGTCTGATTAGACATTTAAACTCATCTTTTAATGCCATGTAATGTCCTGCACCTCAGGAAGTCTCCCATCATCCCCACATCACCATTGGCCAATCAGAACTCAAATCAGTCCAGCAGATTAATTACCTAGGCAGCCTCATCTCCTTGGATGGTAAAATTGACGGAGAGATAGACAACAGGTTAGCAAAGGCATACAGTGCTTTCAGAAAGCTTCATAAAAGAGTTTGGTGAAATAAACACTTGAAGAAAAGTACCAAGATCAGTGTTTACAGAGCCACAGTGCTGTCTACTCTCTTATATGGATCTGAATCATGGGTCATCTACCGCCACCACCTGCGTCTCCTAGAACGCTTCCATCAACGCTGTCTCCGTACAATCCTAAACATCCACTGATCAGACTATGTGACCAATACATCTGTCCTAGAACAAGCAGCAATCACAAGTATTGAGGCCATGTTGCTGAGAACACAGCTGCGATGGGCAGGGCACGTCTCCAGGATGAAGGACCACCGCCTCCCTAAGATCTTGCTTTATGGTGAACTTGCCACTGGTTGCCGCAAGAGAGGAGCCTCGAAGAAAAGATACAAGGACTCCGTGAAACAACATCTCAGCCTTGGCCATATTGATCACCATAACTGGTCTACTCTGGCCTCCAATCGGGAGGTCTGGAGACACACCATCTATAACGCTGCTGATGCTTTTGAGAAAGCACGCAGGATCACCCTTGAGGAGAAAAGGCAACACAGAAAGAACCGTGTATTGCAGAATATACCATCTAAGGAGTCTTTCTGCTGTGCCTTTTGCAACCGGACATGCCTGTCTCGTATTGGTCTTTTTAGCCACCAACGCGCTTGCAACAAACGTGGGTAGAGCCCTTCCCAAATCTTCGTTCACGAAGCCCAGCCATGATGGTGATGATGATAATACCATGTCAAAAAGCTACAAAGGAACACCTTTGTTTGAAACTCTCAGTTATAAAAGCAAATTGTCCTAAAAATGCACCTAAGCTTTTGGAGATGGGGCCTACATCTTGGCAGGCTCCATGGGGTTGTAGCACATTACAATAGTTCCTCAACATAAATAAAAATAATCTAGATAATTTTTGGTATCTGCACATGTCACACAGCAGGAATCAGACCCGACCAGCCTCCTGATGACAGTGTCATATAAATATTAAATATTAATAGTACTGTTACTGTTAATTTGGTAAAATGTGATACTGTGTAAAGGGAACTTTGTCTCTTTTGGCTGTACTGAAACAAGGAAAACACATGTTCTCAACATTTCTAGCTGGACAGCTTTCTTTTACAAATGTTTGCTTTTCTTAAATTAACATACATGAGTGGGCTGGGAAGGAGGGGGGAGGTTGTTGCCTTTACCCGAAGTCCTTCAACCCCCTCTTTTGTGAGCCACATTTACACCTACTGGAAATCTGGGCTTTGATGGTATTTGTCTCTAATTCAGAAACAGTCTCTTATTCATCAGATCAAAACTAGAAAAAGCTGTCTAAAACCATCCCTGTCTTTTACTTTCATATGTTTTAATGCAATGCCTGTCACAAATGTAGGTCAGAGACTGAAGGTGGTGGCTGGAGAAATTAAGTTCTCTACTTGACACAATTGAAAATCAAATAAAATACTCGAGAGTTTAACCATTATACATGCACATTTATACTTATGTTTTCTACATGCTAAAAAGAGGAAATATTTATTTTCATGCAATCTGGAGCCACAGTATCAACAGTGAGAAATAATCCTCATGAATATGGCTATCAGGATATATGTGAGCATTCTCTTTTCTCTAGCATTACAAAAATCTTTCTACATCACCTCTTCATAAATGAACTTGAATCTTGGAAGATGAAGTACAGACAGGAGGAAGAAGTCTGGAGGATGTATCCCTAACACTCTCTAAGTACATGTTGCAGAGTATGAATTGAACTCTTAGATAGTTCTGCTACCAAGAGCTTGCAAATAAATCTCAGTAGTAGAGCTAGGGAAGCCTAAAAGTTATTAGTTGCAATACAAAACAGAAAGATAAGGATTTTTGGTCATTTCATTTTGAACAGGGAGAAAATGAGAAATAAATAGGAGAATACAGGGAAAACTGTGACCTCTAGGGAGAAAATACAAAGGCATAATGAAGAAGCACAAGCATGAAAAGAGTAGAAACTGGTAATGACTCTGTGTTCAGAGCTGACTGTTGAGTACTGATGAGAAAAGTGTGGAAAACTTCATTATCTCATTGGGGAAAAGGTTAGAAACAACACAACACAGAAACAAGTGTTTGTGAGATAGGTGCAGATTAATCAGATGAGAGAATGTTCTGGCACTTTGTAAACATGAATGAGACAGATGTAACTGCCCAAACTGGGTGCCCTATGAGACAGCCGGGAACAGCAACTGGAGGCCAAGCAGGTCATCCAGGGGCATCTCAGGTGGCCCCAGACACTTTTCTGATTCTAAGAACCAATCTTATGTGCCTACATGTGGGGTAGGTGTATAAAGTCCTGTTTGTGGAGGCTGATGTGTCCAGTGTTATTTCATTTTCTGTAGTGTGTGTGCCTTTTATTATCTTAGAGGTTTTTCCACCATAAATTATTATGATTCTCTGGCTCATTGGACTCTGTCATACTGTGACATGATATGGTTTAGTGGGCATGGTGGTATTCAAGCTAAGGTGGGACTTCGTGATCTTGGAAGTCTTTTCCAGCCTTAACAATTTTATGATTCTATATTGCAGAGGTCCCAGATATCCTAGGGGGTCTCAAACAGCACTAGTCTTATTTTAAACAGTGTTCCCTCCTTTGTCACAACAGGTAATGTAAATTGAAAGGAAAGCTACTCAGCCATTCTGCCTCAAAATAGGCACCCAGAATTGGCCAGATGAATTTTTTTAGCTCTCTGGACTGGACCTTCATTGAGTATAATGCTACATTTGATATCTCACGCATATGTAAACTCCTCCAGGTAATGTACATTTAAGTATTTTACTGTTGGGATGAAGTCATCCTAAGAAAACAAAAGTTTGGAGAAATAAATCTAAATCTGGGGCAATTCTTGAAATATTGTGAGTGCTGCTGATCAGTTAAAGGGAGGGGACCAGACAGTAGAAGTCATGAGGTCAGCAAAGATAGGTTACAGTTAAAGCTGTTTGAGAAACATAGCACAACCTGGGTCAATTCAATTGTCTGATGTGGCCTCATGCTGCCTGGAAAAGCAGGCTGCCAGTCACACACCCAGTCCGCCCACCACAAGGCTGCAGGATCAACAACTGATTCATTTCCATGCAAACAGCAGAGGCAGCTGCAGAACTCATCCCAGCAACAATAAGCATCAGTGTAAGGCTGTGAAAATGTGGCTGTATGTTGGTGAGATGCAAAAAGCCACGAAGGCATGCTAAAACCATCAGGTGAATACAGTCAGTAAGAAACTCTTGCAAAAAGCATTGCATGGGGCTTATAGGACCCAGCATACCCTGATCTGGTAAGCAGAACCAGAGAATGTCCTCAGGGTGAGACAGCAGCCACTGCAGGTCAGCACTCTAATGGACAGGGGCACAAGAGGAGGAACTGAAGCTATAAATAAGCTTCTCTGCAGCCAGTGAGACATGAGAAATGCACCATGTAGTCATTGAGAAGGAAGTCACAAGCCTGCAAAGAAAATGGATTGTTACATCTTGGGAAACTAGCACAGACTGCCTCTAACAACACTGAAAGCCTGGCAGATACTTGGGTATCTGCACCGACCCAAAACCACTGAACAGTCACAACAAAAAAAAGTGTCACTGCTGATTACCAGTGAGTGAAGCCAGAGCACTTGTGTCATTCAAGGCAAAACTGGCTGCTGGTGATTGCATCAAGATGAGTCTTTTGGGGAAGTGCTTTGGATGATGAATTTCTCTGCGCTTGCACTTAGTAAGCCACAGGAAGGGTCGGGTGAATGTTGGATCGCTAGTGGAAGCCTAACCAGCAGCATTTACATATGTTTTTCAGTGTGCAATCAAGCAGTCGCTGAATTAGAGGAACCTCTCTGAGCACATTGTAACATAGCAGTAATCTGATGGGTCAAACGTACAAACAACTGGCATTTGGGAACTACACGGCTGATCGAATCACAGGAAGTAAACCCCTCCTGAATGCTCAGAAATATACAGAGAGAGTGAAGCATGCAAAAAAAAAGTATGCCAGCTTTCAAAACTCAGACAAGTTCTTGGAAATGATCAAAACAAACTTAAGAGGGGAATTGCATCATGAGAGAGAACTTTCCCAGCTTCTAGTAGGTGGATAATTTGGAAGCCATTCAGGCAAAACTCCAGTGGGGAAACAGAAAACACATTTTGCAAGATATGACATAACCAGGTCCCACACTCAGACAATCGAGCACATGACACAGTAGCAGAGTTCAAGTGACTCAGCACTCCAGGAGAATTTTAATACAAAACCTCTTCCCCTGGGTACACACAAAGCAATAGAAAAACCAGATCAGCACTAAATAGCCTGAGCTAAACATCCATCTGGACAAAAGAACAATCATGCAGGCAAATCTGGCAGGCTTATATGAAATAGCAACAGGCTTGGGACAGCAGATGAAATGAAACCAGTAGCAATAGGAGAATAATGGCAGGGAGCTGGAGCCCCCGTAGAACTGAGGCCAAGGCCAGGAAATGGCTGCAAGATGCCCAGCAATCAGCTGAGTCAGAGGAGATGGGAGCTATGAGAGGAGAAAACCCTAAGGAGAGATGCACAGAGTGGGAAGCACATGCTGGTAGTGAGAGATTTCTTCTTCAGAGACCTGCACATGAGAAGGGCTACACAACTTAGTAGGTCACAGCAAATTGGCTGTGAAAGGAATAACCATATACATGGAACTTCAAAAAGCAAATGCTTTAAAAAAGGAAATCAGAAAAACAGAGTAGTTAGTGCAACAACTGTCATAAAGCCAAAAGCAGAAGCGCAGGTTGCAAGAGCATGGGTTTTAAAAGGGTCACTAGGGGAGACAGTCTGGGTGCATGAGTGGGGTACTGAGCCAGAGAGAGGAAGACAAAACCCTTTCAGGACCTCTGAGAAGGTCAAAAGGAAACAAAAACCTGAAGCTCAGATCCCTATCTTTTCTTTCCTTTCCATATTTCCTCCTAGCTCTTGCAATATGTGCTGCCCCTCTGTGAGCACCCACAAACTCTGTGGGTCAGTATACCAAGGAGACATTACGTATTAAGCTGGGAATGCTGCAGTCTCTCTTCTGCTACTTAAAGCCTTAGCAATACATTCCTTTTTGCAGTTCTTCTGCTTCACACTGTGCAGGGACACATCAGCACAGTTCCTTTTAATCCCCTCTTGCTCAAACATCCCCTCTTGCTCAGGCACATTTAACTGCTTATTAGGCCACTGCTACCTTAAGGTCAATCATGACTGTGTTGTTCAAAATTTCCGAGTGTTTCTTTCCTATTGACTAATCACATCATACAACAGACTAATTAACCCACCAGGTTCTCATTAAGCAGTATTCCTTCACTCTCCTCCAGGACCACCAGCTGTGCTGCAGATTTCCTCTGAGTTTAGGAAAATAACAAGATTCATTATCAGAAATGGATTTTTTTTTTCTTTGGCATGTCACAAGGCCCATGGTCAGGTTTAAAATAGCAGCCCCCAGAGCCTGGGACTTGGGTCAGGATTTAGATAGGCTCCTGCAGGAGACGAGGATGATGTCGCAACAATGCTGTGGGGAATGAAGGAAGGATCCCATCATGAGGAGACCTGGATTCCTACCCATGTGCCCAGGATGGAGGAAAAATGTATCTTTTACTCTTTTACAGATCCTTATGAATTAGATACTGCTACTTAGGGCCACAACAGGTCTCCAGCCAATGTGTTCTCCTGCTCTTGGGAAACTCTTCTACCACTCCAGACCTTATGTTCCCCAACTCCCTTGTTTTCCAGAGGAAAAATTGTAATATTGATTCCAAAACAGAGAATGGCGTTGAGCTCAAAAGTGCCTCAATTTACCCACTCTTTTAGGTGTATAACAGCTTCAGACACTACCCAGGATGGAGCAATTCCTACATCTGGTTTGGGCATCCATCCTTCACATGGCAGCTGCCCTGTATCCTGGTGAGAGAGCATCTTTCACCCCTGTGGGAGCCCTGCCCAACCTGTGATTTCCCACCCAAACTTCAGGCCTTGCAGCTCAAACCATCAGGACACCAAAGTCCTCTGTTCAGGCAGGCCAAAATGTTTGATCCTCATACTTATGTTTGTGGTGAACAAATTAGACACCAGTGAATGGGCAGATGCCTCAGCGGTGAACAGCCTTTAAAATCTTAAAAAACCCAACCCTTAAAAATTGGCTTATTCAATGAATAATGGCCCATTTTATTGCCTCTCAACAACTTCCAAGTCAGCGTGGACAGTATTTCTGATATTCCTTGCAACCTGTTGAAGAGAGAAGGTTTCTCCATTTCTCAATCAATGCCTTTGATTTGGGAGATGCTAAGATTGTAAAGGAATACTCATTCACCATTTAAAATATAATTGATGTGTTTATGCAATTAAAATTTATGTTAATTTGTATTAAGTGGAATAAGATGTCTATTACAAATAAAAATTTCTTTTGGCCTGTTGTAAGTAAAAGAGAGAACTTTTAAACTAAATTGGACATAGAAATGGATACCCCATTTCATGACATTCAGCAGCAAGTTCCTATTTTGAAATGAGAGAAAAAAACAAGACTTCAAAAATTTTCACTAAAATACAGGTAAAAAATTGTTTTGTTTTGATGTTTCCCCTAATCCCAGTCACTTTGAAGTATTTGTTTAAAATTTAACATTGCTCAGCTTTTTATGAAAATCTATTATTTAAAAAATAAGTTGTTTTAACTAAAATAATTCATCCTCAGTATGTTTTCATTCAAGCTTTTTTCAGTGTGATATTTTTTTTGAATGTGACACCTGTAAATTAATTATTATCTTTTTTTACTGAAACAGGAGGGGTTCTTTTTTTTTTTCCAGTTTGGCCACTAGAAAATAAAGATATACTGGAAGATTACAAGCCCACTTTTATTTCCAATAAAAGATTTTCCTTCCATAGTAAATTTTAATTTTTAAAGTTTCTAATTTCTTAATTAAACTGTGCAAAAGGGAAATACAAGGGATAAAACATTCATAAGAAAGAAAATCAATATATAGCTAAAAGACCATATATTGCATGAAGTACATTAGAGTATATTGATTTTATGAAGTTGTCTTTCAACTGCTAATTGCAGATTCATTACAGGATTATAAATCTTAATGAAGCAATTGAGTCAATATATTAGAAGCAAGAAGCCCTTTCAAGTCCATGATTTGCAAGACCGTGGGTTTCCAGCATCATACCCAGGCAGGTCTCTCATGACAACAGGACTTGAAGCTGTGGAAGATCTTTGTATGAAGCCAGGAACAGCCTGAAGGGGCTTCTTCCTGCCTGTTCCTCATGGGTGGGATTTCTCCCCCTGTAGCCACAGAGATGGAGCTGGGACTGTTTGAACAAGGGCCAGGCTGCAGAGTGATACAGCTCACCAGGAACCTACAGACCTGAAGTAATGTGTGTAAGAGGAAACAGCTTCCTGAACAATGAAACTGTGACTAAAAAAGCTTTTTTAACAGATACTTCAGGTTGCTTTGGAATATTTCCTGGTTTTCCAGAATCCATAGACAATTAAAGCTCAGTCTTCTGTAAACCATATTGTGCAGTGTAAACTGTCAATTTTGAGACAGACTAATGCACAAATCCTAGAGCACATCCGTATCCAAATTCTGCTTTTAAACTGGCTTTCCCAAAAATTATGGCATCATGTCCTATTTAGTGATAAATAGTCAAAATGAGAGCATTTGATCCTGCAAAAAATACCACTGGGAGCCTTGGAAGTGCTGAGCGCAAAGGACAAGATGGGCAGGTTCCAGAAATTTTAGCTGAGAACCTTCTTGCTCAGGTGACTCTGACCTTGGATCACTGTGCACAGGTAATGCAAGAAAATGTGGATTACATATAAATCATCTTGAAAGAATAAGGACTACTTCAGTGAAGAACAAGCTATTCCACTTAGATACCAGAGCAGTCATCTAGGGAAAGTTTAAAGCAATAGTTTCCTTATGTGTAAATGACAGAGTTTCACTTGTGCACCCTAAAAAGCCACATTTAACCCAACTGGTGAACCCTGCCCAGCTCTGATTTACAGCATGTTCTGTTTTACAGTCAACATATGGGAACAAGAAGGGAGGAGGAGACGCGAACATCTGCTTTCCTTGTCCTGGGCTTGCACTATTGCTGTGTACAGCTTTTTACTCTGGAAGACTTTCAAGTCTGTAACAGTCACCCACCACTTGGATGCAACAGCGTACTCTGATGTTGCTGCTGTCTGTCTTCCTGCTGTGACTAACTCGGGATTTTTCTGGTTTTGACAGAGTGATGACGTGCCTGGTGGTTTGCTTGCAATCCTCATTGGCAGGGCCAGGGGCCAGGCTCTCCAGGCTCCACGTCCACCATCCACCTCGTCCTCATGGTCATCAATGTTACCAGAGAAAGAGCTGCTTCTTTTTAAAGATTTCCAGTAAGGTGATTCAGAAAATGACTCAGTTTGTCACAATCTATACGGCTGCCATCACTTTCTATGTGCCTTTCTGGGATGAGGCCAATATTTTCAAGAAAGACCAGCATTTCCATTTCAGAGGCGGCAGAGAGGGAGAGGAGACAGCCAGATGTGGCATTTGGCTTTGGAGTGCGCCAGGGCTCGGGTCCAGCAGACAGAGCAGAGGTATGGCTCTGGTATAGTTGTGCTGTACAGACTGGCTGGCTTCTGACAAAAATAAGATGTCTCCTCAAGAAGAAATTGGCACAGATCTTATGAAAGCCTGCCCCTCAATCCTCTACTGCCCTGGGATAAAAGGGCTTGAAATGCTCTTTCTAGTCCTCGTGGTTACATCTATGAGCTCTTATGCTCAACACCATAATTTGTTGTAAATATGGCAGGAACTTCACCCTTCCCTTGGCAAAACTCTTTCCCCCAGTACATGTGAGTGGAGAAATTTCTGCTTGTCTGAAATGCCTGACTACTCCTGCTCAGAATAATGTGTGATCAGCAATTGCACAGAAGCAATCCCTGTGCCCCTATTTCAGGCAGAGAGCTTTCCTCAGCCTCTCTGTACACACCACAGCTCTCCCACAAATATTCTTGCTCCCTGCTGAACGCCCAGCAGCACATAAAAGCCTTGGAGCAGGGAGCAAGGGGGCTGCTCCACTTTGCTTTATTACCACAATGATCAATCATGAAACCAGAGTCTCCCAAGGCACCATGGTAAGCACACCATGATGTGTTAAATCACCATAAAGAGAGATGGCCACGAGAGATGGGTTCAAAGATGCCAAGAGCACAGCTGACTTAAGGAAAAGAAAACAAAGCACTCCTATTGTTCTCACAGGGCCAGATCCCGCCACTCACACCTCTGGTTCTTTGAAGTCACAGCAGCATTAAAGATTCAGTGTCTGATTTGGCTGGTTGGTAGGTGGCAAAGCAAATCAGGGACAAAGAGGAACCTTGAGCAAGGGAGGAAATGCAGCACACGGCCAGAGGTTCACTCAGAAGCCATTTGCAGGCTGCACAACTGGGATGCTCCAAGAGACTCCCAGCAAGAAGCACCAGCATGTGAACTGGAACGGATTAGTCAGATGCCTGCTGTCCCATGCAAGCAAATCCCTTTCCAGTCTCATTTCCTCCAGGAGGCAAACCTGCTCCCCAAAACAATGACCTGGGCCTCTGAGCACCACCAGAAAACAGGAGAACCATGAACTGGAAGATGGTCTAAGAGCAGCTGTGTGTGCCTCCCAAGGCACCCTCTGCTCCCAATCGGGTAAGCTCAGTCCCATCGGCAGCTCAAAACTATCCAAAGTCACCACTAATGAGTATCTTCAAAATCACTGCTGGTTTTTTGCCTCCATTGTGTTTCTCTCTCTATTTTCAATCTTTCTGGGTCACACAATGCCAAAGGACGTCATTCTGTTTGTCATGCATGTTTTCTCTTAGTGCACCAGCTGGAAGGTTAACCCAGACATTGCCTTGCCTGTGGCTTTGTCATTTTTCTGGCAAGTTATTTTACAGGTGTATTCCTGTACTCTTCAAACCACTGAGCCGAAGGAGCAGTTCGTCACCATTTTTCCAGTAAGTAGCAACTATGATTGCAGCTGTAGAGAAATTAATATTTCCCAGGATTCCTCATCCCTCTCCCAACTTCAAATGGAGGTGTTTTTCAAAGTGCAAAGTACAGATCAGTTGGTGTCATTTTTGCATGATTCACATTTTTGTCACACCAACAGTGAAGCAAATGACAAAGCAGTTTGATGCAGGAGACCTCCTCTGATCACACAGCTTTGTCCTCCTGCCTCCCTCAATTAAACACTGCCCTCCCTCCTGGTGCCTTCTCTTTGCTCCCCAGTGTGGGCTCATACCCTTCTTTCACATTGTTGATATGCCATCAGCTTCTCCTCCTCCTGTTTGTTGGCTTTTGGGGCCCTCTGGACCTCAAGGAGAGAACATTTTTAAAGTGGTAAAAGAGAGGGTCTGGACCTGAACATCCAAATTGCACACGCACAAAATTAACACAGACTGGTTTTGAAAAGTCAGTTAGTATCCAGCCTGCTTGTCTTCACACTGAGGCTGGTAATTCTGAGCAGCACTATGTACATCAGCTCTTTTCAAAGAACATTCTCAAATAATTGGTGAAAAAGCATGAAAGAAAGAAAAAAAATAAAGAAAAAGCAAAGCACTGATCCAATCTGCTCTACCCTGTGTGAGTGACAGAGGAAACTTGGTAGCTTCAAGGATTTGTCTGATACAGAACACAACATGAAGATGTGTCCTGAGGAACATCTGCCAGTCTCAAAAATGAGTGCATGTATCATCATAGTCGCTTTCTCTCACCTTCCCAGTACGATCTCAGGTTTCTGTGGATATTCTTACCTTGGTTTTCTGTGATATCCTTCCTTCTGTGCTTCTTGTTGCCTGCACAGCCAGTAAGGAGACATCACAGTGGATGTCTTCTGGAGGTACAATGTGGATTTACAAGGTGGCTTACACATCTCTCCGGGGGAACACCTTGTTCTGGACCATTGTCTGTGCCTTTACACCAGTGGGGGCCCACCACTGGCCTTCATAACTCAACGGCCATCCCTCGTGATGCTCTTTGGAAGCAAGGAGCCCCAAAGACTAATCCAGATTGTGAATGATGTGGTCTGTCTCAGCCTTGATGTTACCATGGTATCATCTGCTGAAATACCACAGTCCCTTCAGGGAAACACAGAAAGTATATGGGTTTCTGTTCACCTTCTTCTAGAGAATTTTCTTGTGAAAAATGGAAAGGAAACACTAGTTTGAAGAAGAAAGGTTAAAAAATACAAAAAAAATATTCATCTGCTTTGTATAGATGCATAGAATGTCTAATAAAATATTGATATCTTCATTCTTTGATTCAATTCCATGCACATTAGGTAGAGAAGTCATCAGTGACTGGAGCATACAACACAGACTTTGTCTTTTGGCATAAATATCTAAAGCTATTCTTGAAGGAGGAAAAGGCTGCAGTTTTTGTGACAGCACTAGCCAAAGGACAGCCCATAGAAATTCAGAAACCCACGCAACCGAGAGAGACATGGAACAAAATCAAACCAGAGGAAAAGGCAAATGTTGTGATAAATGCACCAACTGTATTTAAGAAAAATTAGAAGCAATATTTTGCTTGTATTTTTAAGTGACTTAATGACAGAAACATAGCAGAGGCAACCTTGCAATTGAAAACTTTCCATCTCACTATAGAAATTATCATCACGGGCATAGATCCTCTTAACACAGCTTCTCCCAAACATAATCCTGAACTAATCAGTTTGCCATGTCATTTCCCAAGCCACGTGAAGCTACTACAGGAAGAGCTACCAAGCTGCAATTGATTGTCTTTTACTTGGACCAGAGGTTTGCTCTGGCTTTCAGAGAAATCCAGAATTTCTGAATTACAAGGAAAAACTACAAATGACACCGAAATGACTGAAAGCCAGGCTTGACCGTGCCATAAGTCCAGCCTTAGGACACCCAGTGTCAAATAAAGACCACTACAGCTTCATAATATAAAACACTTATCTGATAAAAACTTGTTCTGCCATCTCAAATTTGTTCAAGACCTGTGGGCAGGTTGACTTCACCCTGGCAGGCTTCAGGCTGGAAAAAGTTATCACTGGGTTCCACTGCTTAACTTGACGACAGACCTCTGTCATTCCAAAGTCAAGCTTAAATCCAGCATGAAAACACGGAGCCAACCTGAACTTCATGAGGAGTGCTCAGCTAATTCCATGGAAAAGTGGTTCTCAGACTTGTTTTCCTAAACTTGGTCTTAACCAAAATGAGTGCTGCTGGGCAAAATGTTAATTTACAGTGCCTGGAGTGCCACTGCAGTCTCTGTGCTTTCCTGCCTCTATCTGTGGTTTGAAGGAGGTGAAATTATTGTTTTTCCAGTAAACGCTTTAGAAAGATAAAGTGCCAAAATAGCAGGCAATTGTCCCCAAAACATTAGCTCACTTTGCCTGGGATCTGTATTGCAGCAGGACGCCAGGTTGCTGTTGTCCCTCAGCAATTTGGATTTCTTGTCCTGAAAACTCAGGTATGAAACCCGGGTTGGTATCAGTTGGCAGTGTGCCACCTCTCTGACACTGCATGGAGTGGAATCCCTGTCCCTGGCATCCAACTCATTGTGCCCCTGCAGCTGGGCAATGGGAGCAACACAGCCAGAAGCAATGGAAGATCTCTTTTCACTCAAACAAGCTTTTTAAATGGTTTGGCCTGCAATTTTCCTCCTTCTTGCCTCCCTGTGGTAAAGTAGCCCATTCTGTGAAACAAGATAATCTGAGACTCCGCAGGCAATTACCCACCTCTCTGCTGAAGCCCATGGCTTTATTTGCAACCAATCTCTCTGCCCACAGCATCCAGCCAAACCCACCCCAACGTGCGAGGGAAACAGCAGTCCCTCACTGCCTTTAAAAATATTTTTCTTTTCCAGCCCTCTACATTCAACATCTTAATGTTGGAAATTGTTGATTTTTGTCTTGCTTTCCTTCTCAAGGAGCAGATCTGTTTCTGAGATAAAGCCCATGCGCATGTGTGAGGTCATGTTGCATTTCAGCCCCACCTGCAAACAGCATTTCACAGGTGAGTAAAGAGAATCATCAGTTTAAAAATCACAATGCCTATTTAATAGAGACCATCCTAGGGAGACACATACATGCATTTTTGTTAGCAAATGACACTGAAATGAGCTATTGAGCTCAGGGAGTTTTTCACATGAATGAACAGGCATTGTGAAAAGTGCCTGCATGTGCGCAACCACTGTGTATCCACACACAAATAAAGAAACCAGATAGATATCTTCCACACTTCCCTTGGCTATTTCTTTTTACCCATCCTATAACATTTTCTTTTTTTTATTCTTCAGGCATTGCTGGGAGCAACAATACATTTCTGTTCTTAAGTTGAGCTCTGTGTGTGCTGGCAAATCACAAAAAAAACCACAATGGAAAAAGACAGTGGTTATCTCCATGTTATCAATGAAGAAGGAGGAGGATTTGGGAGGAATATATCTTATTTGCAGTATATTCCATTGCACAGTTGTTCCATTTGTAATAACTGTTACAACTGATAAGAGAAAACTTTCATTTCATTCAAATATTTTCAGGAGCTCATAAAAATATACTGAACCAAGAAGAAGAGTGAAAATAATGAAAATACTTTTTGTTTGGGTTTGATTGTATTTTAAATATTTGGAAAATTTCCATTTAATATTTACCTTATTTTCCCTGATTTTTCGTTTTATGTATTAGTGCCTACTCAAAAATAATCCATTAGTTCATATATTAATGTATCCATAAATTCCAGTAGCAAGCCTCTCAGAAGTAGCTGCTACATGTAAGGTTGTTTCTTCAGGTTTATGTAGTTTAAAGTAGAAACAACAAAACAAAAAATTAATTCAGAGATTCAGGATCAGCAGAATGTATTGCTGCCATCATTAGCTAAACAGTTAGCCTTTTCCTGTTTCTCAACACCATGAATTTCCCTCAAACAATCCAACACACCTGGACACAGTTAAGAAGAAAAATAGAAACACTTCCCAAGTATTGCAATTAGGTTTGTTCTGGCAAGTTCTGCATCTGTATTCTGGTGGCAATTGGCTTCTGGCATAAAGCATTGTGCCAAAAGTAATGTTTTCTTTTGCATAAAACATATGGAGCATTTTTGCTGAATTCCACAGTGCAGTGTGCTTCTGGTAATGTTGTTGTCCAGTCTGGGAGTGGGACAGCCCAGCACCAACAGCTAGTTCATGATGAGTACTGAGATGTTAACAGGGCTACTAAAAGGAGGAAGTGGCATGCAAGCTGATGTGATGGCTTTTAATCAGTCAAAGGTTAACCAGCAGTAAAAGGCTTCTAGCAGGAGGAATTTCTGATCTACCTGTGATGGCCATGAGCACCCTCAAACCCAGAAGACAGAGACAGGGAGGTCATTCAATGGAAATGTGAAATGAGGAAAACACATAATTTGCAAAACTTTCCAGCCTGAGCCTGTACCTGCAAAGGGCAAACCTGTGTATGATGCTGAGTGTACCTGTATCTCTAGTTACAAAGTGTTGTTTTGTGTGACAAGTCTTTGGCCTCAAACACAAAATAGATTCTCTATGAAGAGCACTTACAAAGAACTTGATGGTATTATTTGCAAAATATTTGCATTGTTTCATTTTCCTCTTAAAGTAGGATTAAAACTTTTTGGAGAATGGTTTCAGGCATCATCCATGTAGCCATATTACCAAGTTCAGCAACATGTTTAGAAACTGAAAATAAATTGTACACTGAAAGTAAAAAACCCAACCTCAGAGCACTCATTCTTTCCTAAACTTTCCAAAAACTGAGGGTAGTAAATGAGTGTGTCACTGCATCAACTCATCCTTGTTAGTGGTAGCATTTTCAAGCCCACTGAGCCCACTCACCCTTTTTCCAGCTGCTGAGGTTGGGCTCAGGCCAGAGGTGAGGTATCACATAACAGCAGGATCAAATATTACAAGAGAAGCTTTGTTGTCCTTTCTCCTATGCCCACAAAACATCTGCTTTCTGGCTAGCATAATAGAAGTGTACTTCTGAGAGAGAGCCTAATGCAGATAAGCACAGTCCTGAAGTAGCATCCTGAAAGTACGGGGAAGGCATTTGTGCAGAGAGACTTTGTCTTGGACCTGGATGGAGCTGGGAGGGAGGCTGTACCTGCTGAGGTCTAGTGAGAACTATCTACAGCTCAGGGTGTAGAAAGGCCTGAAGAAGAAATTAGGACTCTGGAAATTGTCTGGAGAAGAAACTGGATAATTAAAACTGCAGACTGAAACAGCTCTTTCATCTTCAGAAGCTGGACCAGCCACTCCCAATGACATGCTGTGAGCCAGGGAGGGGCTGCAAGGCAGGTTGAGGTGTTTGAGGGCTTTCAGGGAGTTTAGGGCCAGCAACAGCATATGTGAGCTAGATGTGGATGTAGGAGCATGGTAGAAGCACCAGTAGAAAAGCCTGTTCACCTTGGCTGGAGAGTGAGAAGGGTTCGCTTTTGCTACAGCATTTGCTACAGCTCTTAGTGAGAACTTGGGCAGAAGATAACATGGGCTGAGCAGATGCTAAGCCACAATGTGACCTTCCCGTGTGTATGCAATGCCCAGAAGCTGGCTTAAGATAAGGAAGAAGAACAGGAAGGAGGACTTTGCCAGCTTTTACAAATAATTTCAGTGACTCCCCAACACTCCTAAAGAGTGTCCTGTGTACGGCTTTTTTGCACATGGAGTTTTTCAGTGTGTGCAAGGCATTGATCACTGGAGAACCAGGGAGCTGTACTATTTCTGATCAATCTTGTCCTTTTCAGATCAACCAATTTGGCTTCCATGGGGCCCTGGTTCATGCTTCAACGTCTTTGGGCATATATGGTATCTTGAGCAATTTCCAAGGGCTAGATACCTGGGCAAAGTGAATACAGGTTGTGTTATGTGTCCCCAGCCTCACTCCTGGGAAGAGCAGAACTACCTTAGAAAATATTGATTTTGAAAGACTTTCAGCAAAAACTACTGTATTTTAAAAACAGAGACCTACAGTGGAAATGTTTGGTAACCTGAGCTACAGCATGGTCAGCGACAGCTGCACTGTGGAAATGGCAGAAGACTGTAAGTCTGTTTCATTCCTGACTCCTGTGAGTCCTGTGACTCCTGCTTACAAACCAGGGATGGGATTCAGTGTCCCCAAACTTATCTTGGGCAAATCTGTGTCTTAAAATGACATTTTGGTTGTCATTGAGAACAGAGACACCAGAATATTAATGAATCTATCCTCAGAAAGAGATTGCTGAGATGTGAATGTTTGGCCTTCTTTTTTTTTTTTTTTTTTTTTTAATGCCTGAACTTTTCCTTAAACTCTTGGATTGGAAAAATAAGCCATAATGTTCACTTTTAAAAAAATAAGAAAATTGGCAGAGATAGAGGACAGGTTGAGATACTTTAAGTACTACTTAAGGTAGTACTTGGCTTCAACTCAGTTCCAGACCCAATATTCTCATCATTGATTGAGGCCCATTCTTCATGAGCTCTTCAAAAAAGTAAATAAATTAAATCGTGTACTTCAATCAATGTACAATCTTTAATTCAATATTCATCTCAATTGATTTTCACTTCCAAGTTTCACTTCAGTATGAAGCACAGCATTGTGTTAAGGAAGTTGTGGGGGAGCTTGTAGGTTTTGGCAGCTGAGTGAGGGGAAACTGTGGTTTTTAGATTAGAGGAAGGTGTGGGAATCAATTCTTTGGCGAGCTGTTGGAGGAGCAGGGCTTGAGCTCGTTGTTTGCATGCATTTTTGTTGTTGGCCTTCAGAACTTGTCACCAGGCAAAGGTGAGAAGGATAAGGAGGCACCAATGCACTCACACTCCAGCCTGGACCTTGCCCTGCCGCTGGCTCACTTCACAGCAGCAATGGCACTGTGCCACCCCCACATCCCTGACTTGCTCCCCAGATCTCCCCTGCCCCCCTAACAGAGGCATCATCCAATCCCCATGCCCACATTAGCTGCCTGGGGAAAAGAAATTCCCTTTCCCGGCTGGGGCATCTCCACTTTCAGGGCTGCCAAACTCCTGAGGACTGCAGCTCTCCAGCAAACATATTTCCAGATATTTTCTGCGGCTGCGCTTTATATTCTGTGGTTCAGTCTCAGGGGATATGCAGGGCTTTCCATGGCAACCACAGAGATAGCTTTCTTCTTAAAGAAACAGCTAGTAAAAGAAAACGAGAAGTTTACAGGGATAAAAATCAACCCGCATAAGGACATCAGGAATCAAAACAAACCCTGCTCTAGGAATGCAGCTCTGTCCCCATAGGGAGCAGGAGTATGGAAACAGCATGTGACAGACAGTCACAGTCTTGGATGCACTATGGAAAAAGGCAAAGAGAACAAGAGGAGCAAAGTAAAAACCTGTCCCGTTTATGCCTCACTTGTCTCTGCACCTTCTCACCTCACTCAGCTGAGCCTGTCCTAGTTCTCTCACCAACACCCTGGGGCCAGATTTTTTCCCTCACACTGATTTCCACCAAACAAATAAACAAACACCAAAAACCAAAACAAAAAACCAAACAGCCAAATAAACAGAGTAGTTGGCCTGTGCTTTACCATGTCTGCCCAAACATCTATTGGCATCTTGACCACAACCCCAGCTGGTCTCCATCTTCCTTTTCCTCCTTTGGTCACTGATTTTCATTTCTCAGTATCTCCTTCAGAGGTTACTTTTTTCATGAAGCTCAATGACCTCCTCTCATCCACATCAATAACTGTTAGTTAAGCTGCTGGACCATTCATAATGGTCTGTGCAGCACTTTGTGCTTTGCTACCTCCTATTTTTGCTGGGAAACCCTTTGGGAAGGCATCTTTCCACTTTAGGTTTAGTGATAAAAGGAGGAAGCAACCAGTTCTGAATTATTCTGCTGGCTGATATATGGGCTAAGTATCATTAAAGCTGTAACAGAGAAAAGAAATATTGATAAATCAGAGGTAAGTTACAGCAACACCAAGGGATCTAAAGGAACTAACTTAGGATCACTAAAATCTCTAAATATCGTCCCAAAGTAAAGGTGTAGAAAAGGCCTCACTAAGTCCATAAGGCTGAAATGAGTACACATAGAGGAAAATACATGTTCAGGGTGAAACCTGATGCAGAGGATGATATTAAGAATAAAAATCCTAAGAGAAACCTTACGCCTGGACATGGTTCTCCATACCTGACCACGTGGCACAAAAAGCTGGAGTACTTAAACCAAGGGCTGCCACAGCTACCCTGCCTTGTGACCACAACTCTAAATGCATAATAACAACCACCCATGACCCATGGATGCTGAGGATTTGGATCTAAAACAGACTGGATTTTGCCCCTGATAATTAAACCTCAGACTCTTGAGGAAGCATCCTTACCAGGATGAGAAACCAACATTTCCATAGGAGGCCAAATAATTACCCTCTCTGTATGTTTTGCCTTCAAAACATGGATGCGTTCATTTGGAGAAGTTTATATAAACACAGTGAAAATCATTTTTTTGATACCAGTCAGAGTATGCAGTCACGGAATGCTGTGACATGGTTCACCAAGTACTACAGAGCACTTTGGAAAACAAGTTACATGATTTGCCTGGAGTCGCATGGAAACAGAGGACAGGACTGGCAACAGAGCTCCAAATCTGAGCTATAACCACAAAACTCTTCTTCCCTCCTCCCACAGCTGCTCTTATGCAGCTTCACTTGAGGGATGGGGGGGTGGGTGCGGGGAGGGGGGAAAGCCATCAGTGCTCACTAACTGCAAAACTAACTCAGTAGCAAAAGCAGTCCTGTTTCCCAAATTTTAAGCTAGGAAGAATCAAGGGAGGGAAGGGTAAATCTATAAAAACAGATAATCTACAGTGTTCTGCTGACTGGGATATACTGTAATATTTATAAGTGAACTATTTTCCAGCTAGAATATGTATCATCCTCACAAAATGTCTGGAGTAAGAACCACAATAAATTGTTGCAGTTCCTTTGAAGTCCGCCAAGCTTCTGCAAGCTGGGCAGGCTGAGGACCAGCTCTGGAAAACTTTCTCTTCATTTGAATATTAAGAGGACTAATAAAACAAAGAGGACATGGTAAGTTCTGGAGGTTTTTCTTTAGTTGCCAGGGGACAATTTGGATGTCAGTATGGTTTTTAATAGCCCTCTTCACTCTAGTCCTTTAGTTGTGCTTACAGAACCAGTTGCAAAGAGCATCTCCTGCTGCTTTGCAGATTAATTACCCAGTGCTGGGTGAAGTGCTGTGTCAGTGCTAAGTGTTATTGCTTCCAGCAGCACCACTCTGCAGTGAATGGAAACAGCCACTTTGTTTCTGCAATACCTCCATATTTCTCAAAACAGTGTCCTGTCCTCTGATTCACCGAGTGACATTTCTCCAGAGTTGTAGACACTGGCTCCCTCCAGCAAGCACGAACACGAGCAGCAAACACCACGTGATGGGACAGCATTTCATGCACACTGACAGACCAAACAGGAGCCCTCAAAGGACAAATCATGGCTCAGTGCTAGCATACATCAAATCCTGCCTCACTACTCTTGTTACCCAGCTTAGCTGCCTAAAGTGCTTTTGTTCTTCGTCCTTCAATTTTGTGTGCAACTGGACCCTATATAATGATCCCCATGGAATTTCTACAGCCACAGTGCCTAGCGACACTAAAATGTTATGGTGACGGCTGTCCCATATTCATGGAAGAATGCATGGATTCTGCCATGGTAGTGGCTCCCTGCAGAGTATCGGGCCATAGAAAGCAAGACTTCAGGGTCAACAGTACCTGCTTCACACTTCACCCAACAGTGGCTAATGAGACCCATAACACAGATCAATTGGTGTATTTTCCCACAGTCCTTAGGACAATGCTGTCTTGTATCCAGAAGTCCACATGTGTGCTTTTACAGTAGAAAGTAATAAAAAGCCTTTTCCTCTCCTTGCCTGCTTTACTCAAAAGCCGGCCATCATCACAGAATCACAGAACATGCTCACAAGGATTATCAGGTCCAACCCTTAGCCCTGCACAGGACCATCCCTGAGAGTCACACCATGTGCCTGAGAGTATCATCCAAATGCTTCCTGAACTCTGTCAGGCTTGGTGCTGTGACAACTTCCCTGAGGAGCCTGTTCCAGTGCCCGACTACTCTCTGGGGGAAGAACCTTTCTCTAATATTCAACTTGAACCTCCCCTGACACAGCTTCAGGCCATTCCCTCGTGTCCTGTCATTGAGCACCACAAAGAAGAGATCAGTGCCTGCCCCTCCTGTCCTACACTCAAGAGACATGATCTGTGTTTAGTTGGCATGTTCCCCTTACTCCAGCTACCTCAAACTCCTTTTTGCACTCATATCCTGGCAAGACCCTGGGAAGCTGTAGCTCCACTCCTCCCTTGTCAGGGCATTATTTAAAAGAACAGCCTTGGCAGTATTCCCTCCTACATATGCTATGAACCAGCCAATGCACATTCATCACTGTTTCCAGGACAAAGAGGAAGAAAGTACAGAGCAAATCAGAATCAGGCTTTGTTTTCTCACCACCTTTTTAGCAGAAGTCTGGGAGAAAAGAGGAAGCAGTTCTGAGAACTGAGGTTCCTCTTTATGTTACTATAGGAATTGCCTATAAAATGGTGTATGCATTTTCCAAGGAAATGAGTTATTCACTCAACACTTGTGCTGAGAGAGTCCTGCCGGGAAGAGAGATGGGAAGGGAACACTCACAGAAAATATATCTATCCACAGGACACTTGTATTAATACAAGGTTATGGCTCATTGTGGAAGTACACATGGAAAAAGTTTCACATCACTTTTATACTGCTCGCTGAATTATTATATTCCTAAAAGGAACATTACAGAGAAGATGGAGCCAGACTTCTCAGAGATGTACTGCAAAGGGACAATAGGCAACTTGATCTAATTTTGAAGCTGACCCTGCTTTGAGAGACCTTCAGAGGTTTCTGCCAATCCAAGTTACTCTGTAGTTCTATAATAAAAAAACCAAAATATATGCTATGTAGAATGTCTATTAGGAGATAACAAATTTTTTAAAGATGCCTGATGTTTTCAGTACTAAGCTTTTATTTGAAATCATCGATATCTCCCTGAAATTCTCCCTGAAATTGTCTCCATTTAGCTGAAAATATCCCTGGTTTTCTTTAGAAGTCAAAATGAATCAGCTGTCTCTGCATAAGAACATAAGCTCACCAGAAATGCTCTGCTGTGTTAGATCCATCATCCATCTATTCCACCAGTGACAACCAGAGATGCTATGTAGAGAGAACATGCAAACCCAGACACTATTTGTGTTTTATTTCCCACATGCTCCCCCAGCATCGACACTCATTGGAATGGGGATGTTCAAGTTCCCTCTGGAGGCTTCCCATGGTCTGTTTTACAGTATTCTGGAGCAGCAATGCCAGGAGTTCAGTACCCCCTGTGAAAGCAATTCTTTCTTTTATGTGCTTGTAGTTCCAGCATTGTGGGAAGTGGTCAGTAACTGGTCTGCAGTCACACTGCCCAGCACCTCCTTGAGGCTGTCAATCCTGATCATATCCCCCCTTCAGTTTTCTTTTCAGCCAGAAGAGATCCAGCCTTTCCTAAGCAGTTTCTCTAATCCCTAAGTTACTTTGGTTGCTTTACTCACCATTTCCCCTAACTCTCATGTCCTTGAGATGCAGAAACTCGGATCACACACCAGACTCAGAGCACGGGCACACCAAAAATGTAGCAGGAAAAGGACTCTTTGTCATGACTGCAACATCCTTCCTGATGAGCTCCAGCATTTTATTGATGTTCTTTGTTTCCACTTAAGTCAACAATTTCAGAGAGCTGTCAGTGAGGGCTCCAAGATCTCTTGCATGAGTTCTAACAGCATCTTTTTTTTTTCTTTTTGCTATAAAATGTCCATACAGATTGGTAATAGCAAGAAAGCTCTGTGAGTAGGTGGTGTAAAATCAGAACCCAGAAACACTTAACTCATTTATAAATAGTGAGCTAATAATCTAGATAATTAAAAATAACTACCTTAGGACTGCAATAAAAGTAAAACTTAGCTGCACATCCTTAACTCTGTCCAATGCCCATAAGAGAGATGGCCTGATCTTTAACTATAGTATTACATGCTACCTCTCAAGCAATACATTTCTTCAAGTACTGGAGTTGGGTTTGTGGTTCTTTGCAGAGCTGCATTTCATTCTATGTACATTTTCCTTGGAAATTTTTTCAGGTTTTGCTTTTTTACACTCTTTAGAAGAAATTATGCATTTATGCACTTGCTGTAAAGATTTCTGAAATATTGACATTAGTGTGGCTTCTAACAGCAACATGCACATGTTTTATTTGAAAAACAGTGTCCATACAGCATTGGGAATTTCCACAAGAAAGCTCTGTGAGTAGGTGGTAGTCATAGAATCAGAACCCAGAGTGAGGATAGGACTGCACTTAGCTGCACATCCTTAACTCTGTCCAATGCCCAGAGATGGCCTGATCCATTACAGCTACCTCTCAAGCAATACATTTCTTCAAGTACTGGATGGTTCTTTTGCATTTCATTCTATGTACATTTTCCTTGGAAATTTTTTCAGGTTTTGCTTTCTTACACTCTTTAGAAGAAATTATGCATTTATGCACTTGCTGTAAAGATTTCTGAAATATTGACATTAGTGTGGCTTCTAACAGCAACATGCACGTTTTATTTGAAAAACAGTGAAATTCTTGCCATACTTTTCCACTTTGTGTGTACAGCGCATAAGCATGATGGATCCATTTCTCCTACAGAATTTCCATAGGTTAAATGTTTGTCAAGAATTATACCCAAAGATATAACATATTCTTGAAGTGTACAGATCCACTCCAAGACTGAACCACAGATGGGTGGTTTTCTGGATGAAAACTCCATAGAATCATAGAATACTTTGGGTTGGAAGGGACCTTAAAGATCGTCTAGTTTCAACCCCTCTACCATAGGTAGGGACACCTTCCGCTTGACCAGGTTGCACAAAGACCCATCCAACCTGGCTTTGAACACTTCTAAGAATGGGGCAACCTGTGTCAGTGCATCAACACCCTCACAGTAAAGAATTTCTTCCTAGCATCTAATCTAAACCCGCTCTCCTTCACTTTCAAACCATTACCCCCTATCCTCTCACTACGTGTCCCTATAAAAAGTTTTTCTCCCTCTTTCTTGTAAGCTCCCTTCAGGTATTGGAAGGCCATAGTTAGGTCAGTCCAAAGCCTTCTCTTTTCCAGGACAAAGAATCCTGGTTCTCTCGGCCTTTCCTCATAGGAGAGATGCTCTATCCCTCTGATCATCTTCGTGACCTTCTCTTGACTCGCTCCAACAGGTCAGTGCCTTCCTATGCTGGGGACCCTAGAGCTGGATGCAGTACTCGAGGAGGGATCTCACCAGAGCAGAGCAGAGGGGCAGAATCCCCTCCCTTGACCTGCTGCCCACACTGCTTTTGATGCAGCCCAGAACACGTTTGGCTTTCTGGGCTGCAAGTGTGCATTGCTGGCTCATGCCCAGCCTCTCATCCACCAGCATCTGCAAGTCCTTCTCAGCAGGACTGCTCTCAATCTGGTCATCCCCCAGCCTGGATTGATACCAGGAGTGCAGCACCTTGCACCTGGTTCTATTAAACCTCATGAGATTCCCATGGGCCCACAAATTGATGAACAATAATCATAGACTCTGAAAACAATATCAGAAATGTACTGTGCCTTGAAGAGTAGTACATTTGTAAGAAAAATGTAGGTAAATAATCAGGTAATTAAGAATTATGACAGTAAAGATAGTGGAAAAAAAACACTAGGAAAAACTTTACTGAACAGTATCTGCAGCCAAACTAAATAGGTTTATGTTATCATTCAGTCCCAGCAGCCTGCTGCCAGTGCAGGAGACGTTTATTCCCAGTGTTTGGCAGCTGCTGAGTTCTGGGCTATGGTTTGTGCATTCTGAATTTTTTAGTGACTTTTATTTTGTCATGGCCTACAATTATGAAACATTTGCTCTGAAGAGCTCTTAAGAGCTTTTCACACTGCTGCCTCTTTTATTGCCATAAAATGGGAACATACACAACCTAAGGCTAAATGCTGCTCCTAGCTGGACAATGGGCAAGTTACCATGGAGAAAGTCATGTATGCAACTCATTTCAAAATCTTCCTCCAGGACCTGAACACAAATTAAAATCTTCTTATACTGACTTCTCAGCTTGCGGAATAAAACTGAAGATAGGTGAAGAGCAGAGTCATCCATCCTGGAATTCAAGTACACCTCAAGAGAGTCCTGGTACAGCAAACCTGATATTTGGACAGCCACACAATGACAAAGACACAGGCAACAATAAGAAAATGGAAAATTCCATGGATTTCAGCATCAGAGAGAACAGTCAAGTCTTTTATAAGCCAACCTTGTTCTGCCTTTGAGAAAGTCCCACGTCACTCCTGCACTGACAGTGTACTGGTGTGGCAACATCATTTCCCTGGTGGTGTTATCTCTGATAACACAGCAGCATTTAAACCCCAGATGAGGAATCACTTGATTCTGGCAGAGTCCGAACTCCCAGTCTGAGGACCCCCTGTGCCTCACCTGAACCAAACAGAACTGATGCTCTTGCCCAGAGGAGAGAAATCTCCCTTCAAAACTGCCATTTCTAAAGACCTTCTCTTCACTAAAAAAAAAAAAATTCTCTTTTTTTTTTATCCACTGAATGGCTTTCACAGACATATGCAGAATCCAAAGGTTGATCCTAGAAATTGAACTATGGAGAAGGCATGGAGAGCCAGAGGATTTAGGACCATGTTGGCTGCAATGAGGCCACCTGCAAGTAATTAGCTCCTGCCTGAACTAGGATGTCCTTTCCTCTGCCTTTAAAATTTCTGTGTCCAGGCCTGCTCGTACTGTCCTTATGGTAACTAACTTTAAAAAAGATTATAATAACCAGATTAGCATATTAGATCATAAACCCAGCTACATGTGAACTTAAGTGTATCCATTCTCAAGCTGCGAAGTTATTTAATCGAAAGCACTGTACCAGCAAGGAGAGGAAACATTTGGGGGTTTTATGACGTCAGGATCAAGACCTCCAGTGGCTGTGGTGAGTGCTGCTGCTGCCATAGCAGTCAGTGATTAAAAGAAGATTATGTTTATCCACAGGTATCACTGAAACAAGTTGTTTAAAAGGGAAGTTTGTTTACAGCACAGTAGAACCTACACTTCCCCTGAACATACTCCCTCTTCTAGGACTCATCTGCTTTGTGATGTGGCTGCTTTGGTGGGGGAGTGCTGCTTGCATTTAGCAAAATCCCAACATCAAACAGGAAAGAGAATGACTGCAGCTACATTTTCAGAGGTGATGTGTTACAAGTGATTCCAGATGTCAGATGTTGCCAATGGATTCGCGAACGAAGATTTGCTTTATGCCACAGGTATCACTGAAACAAGTTGTTTGAAAAGGGACAGTTGGTGTGTCTACAGCACAGTAGAACCTACACTTCCCCTGAACAGGATACTCATCCTCTTCATAGCTGGACTACAGCTGCTTGCTTGTGTTGATGTGCAGAACTGCTTTAAAGCAGCTCAACATGGGGGTCATATTGCTTGGGGGGGAGGAGCAACCTGCTTGACCCAATGGTGATGTGGGGATGATGGGGGACATCCTGAGGTGCAGGCTGATGGAGGACCTCTGTCTTCTTTACGCTGACCTCCAGACCAAAGAGCTCAACAGCATCTGCAAAGCAGGATGTTAAACGCTGCAGATCTGTGTGGGCAACAAGGGCGGCGTCATCAGCATAAAGCAGCTCCCGGACAAGATGGTTTAAGGTCTTGGTGTGGGCCTTCAGTCGCCTTGGATTGAATAGACTTCCATCAGTACGGTATCGAATGTAGATACCGTCCTGATCATTGAGGTCTGCTGTGGCCCTTTGGAGCATCATGCTAAAGAAGATGGTGAATAGGGTAGGAGCGAGAACGCAGCCTTGTTTCACACCATTCTTAATTGAAAAGGGCTCAGAAAGTGTGTTGCCATATCTGACTTGGCCATGCTGATCCTCATGGAGTGAGGTGATCATTTTGAGGAATTTAGGGGGACAACCTAAACGTTCCAAAATCTGCCACAGACCTTTTCTGCTCACATTGACACTGTGTTGCCAATGGATGGAGACATCAAACAGCAGTAGGAAAAGTCACACAAAAGGAGTCGCACATCCACCCTTGGTCCTGGGAGAGAAATTTCACGAAATTGCACATGAGATGCAACCTGTGCTTCAGGATGACTCACAGATGTCACACCCAGAGTCAAGGCAACCTTTGGAGTCTCCTACAGCTCAAGCAGAAAAAGCTTTAGAAAGACTGTGGTACTTTAAGATCAAGAGACAGTCAGTGACACTACTAGAATATGACATTAACTGTTGTAGACATATCAATGGTGTTTCCTGGCTCTTCTCTTGGTTTGAGGAAAGTTCTGATCAGCTCAGCTTCACACACCTTTCTGAGCCTCTGTACCTCCCTTGTTTGCATTGTACTCTGTGTGTTGCTTAGTTTGAGGTGTTCTTACCTTTGCAAGGAGAACAGGACAGCAAACCTCTCCAGAACTACTACTGGATCGTCTACATTCAGCTTGTCTCTGTATCATTTGTCAGTATGATATGACAATAGTCATTATAAGAGAGACAGACCATCAGCCTTGTTTGTCTTTGCTGGGAGAAAAACCTCTCGATCCATGGGCTGGCTACTGCTGTAGTAGAGTTAACAGAATAGCAAATAGCCTGTGCTCCATTCCCTTTCAGTTCATTCTGTCTCACGAGGAAAGCCCTTTGTGTCTTCTGTTTAACACCAGTCTGCGCCTTGCCATTCATGGGCATGCAAAAACAAGTGATGTTATTGCACAAGACCATATCATATTCAGCTGTGGACAGTGTTTTAGTTCATTTGGAAAAACACACAGCACATCTGGCAACACTGGTATTCCTTTGATTAAAAACAATGAGCTACATTTTGGTCTGACTCCTGTTTTGCTAAAGTTGTACAGCTGTCAAATATAATGCATGTGACTATTAAATAGTGCTTTCTCTGTGCTCATATGAGCACACACATGTGGGAAATTGGCAAGTCTTCCTGCCTTAAAGGACAAAAGAAAGTATTTGAGCTTGGGACAACACAAGAAGAACTTGGACAACCGGATGACTTTGTGAGTGAGAGGGAAGTTCTCTCTGTTGCGCTGTGAAGAGTGGCCAGCTAGCCTTCAGCAGACTTGTCACGCACTCAGAGGAAAAAACAATCCATCACTCTTTGTCTCAGCCATAATTTTCATCTGAAAAAATACCTTTCACCAAATAAAATAACTGTTGATGCTGCTGTGTAACCAGACAACAGAAACTAAGCCCTCAGAATCCATGTCTGACACCAGATGCTGCATCAGATAAGCAAAACGCTGGTAGAAGGTGCCTCACATCTGCCTAACAAGCCTTGCAGCCCCACTGCAGCTCTTCCTTGCAGCAGTGAACTCCAAAATAAACCACACTGAACATGAGGAAAAATTCTGCAAAGTTGAGCAGTCATTGCACTGTGTCCATTGCAGTCACATTCAACATCTGTCAGTGCCTCAGCAGGCTACTACAGTGCATCTTGATGCAAGAGAAGCAGAGCTTGGGTTACCTCTACCCCAGGCCTGCTTTGCTGGTCAGGTCCTCTTAGACTGGCATCTCTACCAGCAAAGTGACTTTATGTTGATATAATAAAAGCAATCCCCTGGGGAAAACAATCTTTACCCTTAAAAAGACCAGAATTTTCCAGCAAGACCATTTATAACAGGGACCAGGAGAGCAGCATTTTTTCAGCTAAACCTCTGCTCCTAGCACCAGTGTGACTAGGCAGCATCATGGATGTGCTTCAGGTGGGGTAAAACCACAGGGAAAGTATTAGGGCTATATCATATCACTCTCAGGTCAGTGCGACTGAAAGGGTAACCAGATCAGTGCTGGGCTTTCTGAAGTCCTATTGAAATACAAATATGAGTTCCTATCCTCCCTGCAAGTAGAGGTCAGGCTGCCTCTACTGCTTTCCTCTTTGCAGACAGCTACTTAATTTCTTTGCTTGAAATAAAGTCCAGGACAACAGGGTGGCAAAGTACTCCATTAAGATAGACCCTGCTGTCTTCATTGCCCTGAAGTTCCCAGGCCCAAGACATCATCAGAAAATACCAAATTGTGGACCTGAACTTCAGTATCAAAGCATGACATTTTAAAAGAAACCAAGTTCCCAAGCCAAGCAGCTGAAAAAAAAAAAAAAAAAAATCATGTTTCACATATGAACTTGTTTCATTCAACAGTGCCCTGTATTCAGAAGGGGTATTTTCTCCTCCTCTAATCTCACTGCAATCAATCCTTATATTACACTGGGCACCTTAATCACAACAGCTAACCTGAATGTCAATTCTGTTAATCCTTACTGTGTGGTCCAACTTCACAGATACCTCACAGTGGTTATTATTATCATGGGCATATTCCACACTACCTAATCGCTTCTCATTGCATTCACACATCCAGAAATCTGTCTCCCCCGGATCTCTGCAATGTTGCCATGAGCCTGCGGTAAAAAAAAATACTGAACCCAACAGAAGAGGAAAGCAAAATATTTAGGTCAGCTCAGAATAAATCAAATTGAAATAAGACTCTGTTTGGCAGCCACATTAAAAAAAAATAATAATAATTCTAGTGAGGAAAAAAGAAAAACCCCTAATGTTTTAGATTCTGCTGAGTCTGTGATGTGCTGATTAGGTAAGTTGGTAACGCAGGTGTTTTGATGGAGAAACTAGGTCAAGTTTCTCTGAGATGTGGGCAAGGCATCATAGGAGTCTGTGGCACTTCCAGACTCTGATGTGAGGAGAGGACACAAAGGCAAAGTTGTTTTCATGTGGGTACAATGGCAGACAGTGCTAGAGGCTGGGGAAAAGGTCTATAGACCTTTAATTTGCATGTCTCCCCTCCTCGTCCCTGGGAAATCAGCTGCTGAGAACTGAGGTGAAGTGTCCTCCTGAAAGAACTAATTTGCATCTAATAGAGACCAATAGAAAAATGAAGGAGGCTTTCACCAGTTCTTTTTTTGGGTTTCACGTTTCGCCTATTTAAGCCAAAAAGTAAGTGCAGCATGTAAAGCATCACAGAGCCCACGGTGAGATGAAACACAGCTTCTTCTACATGAATCCAGATATGTCAGACAGGGTACAGACCAGACAGGGCTACTTCCCCCATCAAAGGTATCTGCCTCTCCCCTGATGGCTAGCAGACTATCATGAGACCATCTGGGAACTGGGCCTGTCCTGCAAGGCCACAGGGCAGCACTGAGAATCCATCTCTGCCATCTTTGGCCCACCCAGAAATCACCCCACAGCACCTCGAATGGGAGGGTGTGTCATGCTGAGAGTGGAAGAGGTCCTGGTGGTGTTTCCATCAGAATGCACACCCTGGCACGGCCAGAAAGAAAACACATTGGTTTCACACAAACACCTTTTTCTGCTTTTCTCAGCTGTAAGTGACAACAACCTACAGCATCCCAACCATCAGACCAGACCATGAAGAAGTGATGTGTCACATCATGGTACAGATGTTAAATGTGTCCACAACACGAGCTCACATTCTCAAGGGAATGTGAGCTAGAGGACCCCAAGTGTGGGGCTGTGACAATTAAAAGATGGAGAAGCAAACTGGCTGCCAGTCAAGCCAAAGACCCTTCATATTGTGTCACTGCTATGACCCCAGTGGTCTGCTGCTTCCAGTCCATTTCAGGTGGCAATTGAAGGATCTGCTCTTGTTTCAGCAGCCTCTCCATTCACAACTCAGTGACACAGCTCTGCTGATGACAAAACATTTCCAGACAAAAGCTTCTTCTTGACTCAACCCTCCTGACAGGAAAACAGAAGCAAGACCCTTCCCCGCATGCATGGCACATGACTCACCTTCTTCACAGATCTCTTTCCCAGAATAAGGAGAAGAAAAAAGAAAAAAAAAAGGAAGTACAACAAGAAGAAAACAACAGAAACACAGAAACATATGAGAAAAACAAGCAAGCACTGAAGTCATAAAAAAATCTGCTACAGACAGATCTACAAATCTATAATATCATCACATGAGGTTATGATGAAGAAGCCTTGGAAATACAGATAGCAATTTGGTTTGGTGTTAGTGTTTGCAAGAGGACAGCGAATCCAGGACAGCTTCCAGGAAACTGCTGTTAGTGCAATATCTGCCAGGCCACATTCACACAGCCAACATCTTAGTGACCTGCAAAAAGCATTTGAGAGAGTGGGTAAATGAGTTTCCGAGCTTTGTGTCCCTGCAGCTTGTATCCTGCTAGTCACTAAGTCAAGCTCAGCTGAAGACCTCTGCCAAGCACCAGCTGCCTGCCTGCAGACCTCACGTGAGCAGCAGTCACAAAGAGTCACATCTCCCCAGCACTTTTTCTGGCAGTAAATTAAAATTTTGCCCCTGGTTTAGCCAGGCATTCATCTGGAAAGGAAGGGTGGGATTCATCCGAACAGACAAAGGTAAATAAAATACAGAAAAGTGCATCTCAGACCATCAGTGAGTCTCCTCTAGCAATGAAATGAGAGGAGCTAGCACTTGGAGGCAATAATTCACCCACCCTAAAACAGGCAGGAGATCTAGGGGAGCTTGGAGGGCTGATATCTCCCTATTGGGGATGCAGGGAGGCCACCCGACAGGGGCAGATGTTAAAAAGGAGGAGACGATTTCCATTCCCACATGCTGGCATATGCTGCAATATAGCTGGTCCAGGAGACCATTGACACCTAGATCCAGGTTTGGTGATTCCCTGAATGAAGCCAACCACCAGATTTACATTTAAAACCGTTTAAATCAAAGGGACTAAAGAACTGGAGGAATTGAAACATGTTGCCCAACTGATCAGATTTGTTCTGTTTTCATGATTTCCTAATTCTTCTGACATATTATACTTTTGTATTATTTTATGTCTTGAAGCAAGGGAGTTTCTCCCCTTTACCAGAGCTGGCATTCAAAATCTGACATGAAAACAACCTGGATGGAAAAACAGCCAAACAAAACCGCTTTGGCAGCCATGAACTTTTCACACTTGTGTTTGCAAAGATAAATTCCCTAGTCAATTCTGGAGTGCTCAATAGATGGGAAGGGTCCTATTTATCCCATACCAGAATTAAGTCCAAATAAATGCCAGCTGTCCCTTATGTGAGGTCCTCCCTCCTTACTCCCTCTCTGAGGAGTCCATACTAAACAAACTTGCTCCAGCTGCTCTCCCACTGTGATCCTTTGGGAACCCTAGTAAGGTGGAGAGAGAAGATCTCTGGTAGCATTAGAAAGTAGAATATGTTGCATTTATGTCCATGAGGAGAACTACTCACTAGGCACAGTCCCACTCCACAAAAGAGGCAACTGTTTTTTTTTCTTTTGCCACTCCCATCCGGTTTGTGCTGAAGTCCCAAAGCCTCCTCCTCCAGCAGCTGAGCAGACAAACCACAGCCCAGCCACTTTCTCTCTCTGTGTTTCAGTTTTCCTCTTACAGAGTGGATAATAAAATTACCCAGCACTCAGGAATGCTGTGGCTTTAATTCATTAATATCTATAAGTAGCTTAGAGATCCTCAGCCCTAAAGGCCTCTGAAAATGCCAGCGGAAATGTTTTGCATCTTATTGCTGTACTTTGACTTTCCAAATTTCCCAATTGCATCCACCGATTCCAACAATTTGAGTTCTGAATTTTCTGACTTGGCAAATTGGAATCAGCTTTTCTCAGCGACTCAGTGAGTAAAAATGTGCTCTTTGTCAGAGAGTGGAAACGGGGAGCAGCACTAGGCTATCTGTATGCTGCGTGAGTCAGCCACAGTTTGTGCACCTGCTGTGACTTACAGTCTGAATGCACTGACTGCACTCCAAGATGATGGTGTTGCAAACAGATGGATTTTGTAAATCCTGTTAATGTTTCTGTGTGTAAGAGCTTCCCAGTAGAAAAGGATCATGTCCACGTGAGTACTGGATCCACTTACCCTTATAGATTTTAGAACAGTAGCTTCATTTTACTCAGGCTGGCGATATAAATAGATTCACCATAGAGTGGGCACCTGACTGTGTTTGTGAGAATGGCAACTTTCAGGAAATTAAATTTTAAATTAGCTGATCTTAGCTGTACAAAGAGAAGAAATGTGTGCCTTTGGACACAGCCTGGCTCCAGAGGGCTCAGTTCCACCATTCTCCAGCAAAATACCCAACCTGGAGATAACACAGGGGACTGCGTGCTCAAACGGCTTGTTCTGCTCTCTCTCAATCACAGGGTTTTATGCCAAAAAAGGTACTGGAATGTTTTGTTCTCATACGGTTTAAGCAGCTTAGGGAGGGAAAAATGCGTAACCCATTTTCTATGTAAGCTTCAGACTTTGACATATACTCAACTCTTATTGCTCCATGCAAGGGCAGCCACCTTTTACATGGGGTGGGACCAGAGAAGTAAACAAGGAAACCAAGCCTGATGAGAAGGGGAAAAGGGTCCTGGGAGTTGCTTCTGCAAATATAGCTGAAAGGGAAGGGGGGGCAGCAGGAGCACAGCCGGTGTATCAGCAGTTTATACATGAAATTGCTGAAATCTTTCTACCCACGTAGGCAAGGAGGCTGCCACAGGGCATGGCATATGATGATGCCACACATCTGGCCATGCACACCATCACCTTCCAAGTGCACTGGCTATTCTGGATTGACCCAAACTAGCAAAACAAGGCAAAAATAGCCAAAACAAAACAAAAACTGTGGTGAAGGTTAGCACGCTTCAGCAATCACAACAGGATGCTCTTTGTCACCCCTGGAAGTGGCCTTTCTTAGCTGCCTTGGTGGTCGGTTTAAACATGGCTGTGTTTTGAGAGGAGGAGGTGAGAACTGCTAAAAATCTCGGCCTTTGTTTCTGAAGGGACCCTGGAGGTATTGAAGTGCTCAGGAGGTACTGAGCTGCAGGGAGGTTGCAGTATGACCACGACCCCACTGCCCGAGCTCAGAGGAGATTAGCAGAAGGTGCACGTAGAACCTGGTGTCCAAGAGGCTGAACCCAGGTCTCAGACCTGCCTCTGTTTAGAGATATGTCATGGCACTGTACTTCCCTGCATTGCTGGCATCATCAGTTGTGGAATGCTAAAAACCCACTGCACACTGTAAAACCCTAACTGCTGCTATCAGAATTTAATATGTGGGCAATTAACAAAGGCAACCCCATTGCTGCTGGTGGGATTATCTGAGTAAATCTCACATGTGTTATTCTTCTACAAAAACAAGTGATCAACTTTTTGGCTTGACCGAAGTTTCCAAAGATAAATGTCTCCCCTCATTTATTACTAATAATACACAGCTTGTGGCCATGTGGCGTGAGTATAAACAAGCTGAACAAATGTCTAGGATGGGAAGGAATAAAATGTTAATGCAAAAAATTGATTCAGTGATCTCTTTGCAGGCAGTGAGATGGCTATTCCATTGCCAGGCCTGACTATGTAATATAGTAACTCTGTGATTAGCACTTAACAACTGGAGTTTGTTTCTTTTCCTTCCCAGTCATTAAAGCCATGTTGATCTGATAACTTCTGAATATATAGGCAAGCAAATCAGAAACCACAACAGCCTGCTTAGGCTCTGTTTCTTGCTCCGCACTGACATGCAGCAGATCTTAGCAGATAGAGGTGTTTCCAGCAGGGCAGGGCAGAGGACCAGGACAAGGGGATGGGGCAGCACCTGAGCTGTCAGCTCTCAGAAATACTGAGTCACAAGACCACAAGGCCAGAGGAAGATGACTGGGGCAATGCTGCTGTTAAAGTTGGGGTTCAGCATCCCACACAGCTGCTGAGCACATGGAGCAGCTCCCCGCTTGTTGTGCAGCACACACAGCTCACACCCCTGAGCACAAATATTAGCTGCATGAGCCTGCCATAGCAAAACCCCACCTGAGCAAGATCCAAAACACTTCTCTGTCTATTCTTGGCCACAAAAGTCTTGTTTTCCGAGGTGGTTTACTGCTTCCCTCCCCCATTACTTTCTGCAGCATTTCAGAGATTGCAAGGCAAGGGTGCCTTTCATGCAGAGAGCCCAGTGTCTCTCTGCACCATGTGTCCATATGCCTTTTAACACAGTCAGTGCTATTATTTTGCTTTTGATGGTGTCTGTAGCATTTCCCAGTCCTGAGAGTTCTGACCCTTCACCACCACTCAGGCTGCTACAAGTGTGCTCAAAGTGGGGTTGTTGAGTACCATGGCTGGGATTTTCAAAGATGTTTAAGGGAGTTAGGTGCCTACTTCCTGAACTTTTACAGGAAGAAAGAATAGCTAATTCCTTTAGCTATGACTACTTGTAAGACAAGAGGCTCTCTGCCCACAGTGTCCAGCAAGGATGCTCTCATGCATGCTGTGAACTGACCTGCGTGAACACGTTTATGTCCCTGCCGCTTGGCCCAGGACAAGATGTATGTAGGCTTAGTGTCAAAATTACTGCAAAGATGCTTGTTTATGTTCTGTGGAAGGAAAATTCCCAAACAGAACAAGCTACACTTATGAATAAATATTCATCTGGCATTCAAGAGAAATGCATAGATGCAACTTGAGTTGGTTTCCATCTGTTAGTGATGATCCCGAGCTCCATTACTGAAAGCAGAACCTAACCAACTAATTTGGTCCTATTGCCTTACACCTTCAATATCAGAGCATGCTAATGTGCATGGATGGACAAGCCAGACTCTAGTGTATCAATTAGAAGCAGTGCTGTCATGTAGTTTAGATGTAAAAAAATCATGCTTGGGTCAAAGGAGAAGCCTTATTGATAAATAAAACAAGCCAAGACACTTTTCATCTTCTTCAGGGCAGTTTAAGGACAGCTCGCACCCATTGAACTCTGCACACCCAGACAAGAACAGTTTCATCCACACTGACTGCTGGCCCCTGCTGTCCTCACCTCCAAACCAGAACTGCTTCATCCTCGCTACCTGCTGGCCCCTACTGTCCTCAAAGCTGTGCCACAGCATCTGTGGCAACAGTGGTTGGGACAGGCCAAAAGCCTTGAGGGATTAATAGTTAACAAGGGGGGTCTCCAGCCTGTTCCCTGGCCCTGTTTAGCTCACTAGCCTATGTGTAGCCAAAGGGTCTGACTCAGGAGTCAAGCCCTTTCAACTAGGGAGTCCAAGGCTGACTTTTCTCAGTGCTGTGGGTTGTGCTGAGCCTGTGAGTTTAAACTTGGAATTCCCAAAGGGACCTGAATTCCCCTGTAATTAGTAAGGGAGCCTGGAGACCGCATACTGTCCCACTTACAGCCCATTTCCACTGGACAGGCAGTGGGCCCAGATGGTTGATTTTGATATAAAACATGTTTTCCCTACTTTTGTTGCTCCCTCCCTGCTGCTCATGTATTTGCTTCACCCGTCTGTGGCTCCATCCTTGTTGCAGCCTGACTGTGGCTATGACTCCCAATGACTCACAGAACAGCCCTAAATGTGGGGTTAATACCTGAGTGTAAGCCAACACACCCCCACAGAGCAGTACCACTCAGTAACAAAAAACTGGGTACACGGCAAAGGAAATGGATAGAAATCTCCTCGAATCCAACTTCAAAAAACTGAAAAATTACCTACTGAAGTAACTTTATTTCTGGGTTTCTATTTCCGATTGATACTACTGTAGGTGGACATGCAAAAAATTGTAGGTGTCCTGATAAATTAAATTTGGAGGCAACTGATGATGTCATGTTACATTATAAATAGTGTTCGCCTAAAGCAGTCGAATTCATTCTTACAATCCTTTTTTCTCCCCCCCTTGAAATCCTGGTGCCAAGCCCAATAAATTGGCAGAAAAACTCCCACTCACTTCAGTAAATTTTGGATCAGATCCTGCAGGATCAGCCCACAGGAGCTTTACAGAACAAGGACTTGCAGGCAGCAGTAACAGATTGATGAGGCCATTTCTGCAACCAAGCATTTGCAGACAGGGGTTAAGTTTCCATGGGCAAGCACTAACAGACTTAAACCATCATCTTAATGGCCTGTGCATCCATTATATTGAAAGTGAAATGAACACATCTGGGTGCCTGGACATGAGAGTCATTAACAAAGGGGGAACAAAAAAGGCAGACAACTGAGTGGGTAAAGTGAAGAGTATGGGAGACTGTTGTTCAAAGAACCATGCTCAAATGTGGGAATCTGATGAGTGGCATGTGCTCTTTCACAAACATGCCATACTGACAAATGAGCCCAGTGCTTGATTTCCACCTGAGCTCTGCTGTCAGAGCTGTACTGCTGACACAGAAGTGCAGTTCCTGCTCGCTTTGGTAGGAGCTGCCCGTATGTGATGGAGAGCACAGCGTGAGCAGCAGGGCCCAAGTCAAAACTCTTAACATGAGGAAATTGGGAGTTAAGTCTAACAACTGACTGCATGCTCAGAGAGAGGGTTTAAATAAACATGCTTTGGTGAGGGGACAGGCGATATGTTTGGAAATCTAGGCAGGCTCTTTCTGCCGTCTGTGTTTTGTTTCTGAATCCAATGCTATGATAATGAATAAGCTGTTTGCTCTTTCGACTGCACACCACATGACAGCTAGTTTTCATCCAAAAGCTTTGGCCCCTGCTTGTAAATTGATCCTGTAAAGTTAACTCCTTTGTTCAAGAGGTTAAGTATGTGATGTATCAATTGGGTTTTTTGTGTAAAAGCCACAGAGCAATACACTTACTGAGCCATATGTGTATTGCAGAATAATTTGAAGTAAAGGTATGTGGAGGAGCAAAGACGGATCATACAAAAAAAATGTAGGCTCCAGTTCAAGAAAGTATCCACTTAGAACAGAACAGAATTGAAGCATATGCTTAGCTCCCACTGAAATATGGTTTCTAATCACATGTTTCAGGTTAAGCATGTGGTTAATACTCGACCCAATAGGGAGAGATTTAGACATATGTTTAAAAGCTCTGAACTGGGGCAGGGGTTAGAAAAAGGCCTCTGGAGTCTGGACTGACCAGACTAGGAATCCAAACTTGCACCCAGTCTCTACCGAATGACCCAGAAGGGAAGAAAAAGTCTGAAGAAAACAGCAAGATCATCTGGAGAGACTTTAGAAGGCTAGAAATACAAGCTTGGTTTGATCCCAGCCACAAAATAAGGCACTGACACCTCCCTGGGATGCAGCAGCACAGTCAGAAGCTTCACCACTCTTACATGGACACCCTGCTTAGAGGCAAGTGGATGCTAAGGACACCAGCCCTGGATTCACATGATTCTTTTACTGTTTTGACTCATTCTTTGGCACTACTATGGGCTACATTCCCACTGCAACACAGTGACTCTAGTATCTGTCCCAACCTCCCACGTGACAGTAGAGAACCAGGAAATGCTCTCAGACATGGGAGGCCACAGAAGACCCTTTTGTAGATGGAAAAGTACCTACATCCTATATCCTGGTTGTTGTCACTATAAAAACATTCCAGGGAGCAATAAGGACTCCTGTAAAAGTAACTTTGCCAACATGGAAAATTCAGAGCAAACCACATGGGAAAAAGGGTTCTGCCTTGCAGGAAACAGGGCCATCTTTGCATTGTCTTCTTCAGTGAAATCAACATTGCCTAGGTAGAATGATGTCTCCTCTGACATCTTAATCCCTGCCACCTACCCTCCTGGCAGTGGGATCACATGCATCTTCAGCAACTGGCATTCTCAAAACATGTTAAATTCTTCCCTTCTGCTGCAGTGCATCTAGACATGGAACATACTGGCAGCCTTGCTCAACATTATCATTTTATTAGAAACCCTTGAAGGACCGTATTTGTCTTATCCCTTCAGCTTTTTGTTATTTCTTTCTGGTAGCAAGAACCAACAGCCAGTAAGGTACTTTCCAAAGAAAACAGAGGCACAGCCTCTGCCTTGCAGAGCCATCAATCCCTTTAAGATCCTCTGCAGTGTTGTGAAATAAGAGAATCAGAAACCTAACCCCACCGTGGTGAAAATGTAAAGGTACTTTTAATATTTCTCTTCTCTGTGTGCTTGTGTGTGTGTGAGTGTGTTTAACCTTCCTCTCTTTAATAAGGAGGTTTATTTTTCCATTGTAAATGGGTGGACTGGGAAAAGAAGCGTTCTCCTTGATTTCCCTGCCTTAATCCAGTTTCTGCTCCAAGGTGAAGCATCCCATCAGCTGTGCTGTTAAGTGCCTAACATGCTCTTCCTCCTTGGAGACCCTGGAACAATCAATTCCTAAGGATGCCTCAGCAAATCCTGGAACAGCACTCGCTTCAAAGGGCTTGCAGGGATTTCAGGAGCACAGTCAGCCTCTTGTTTGATCTAAAGCAATGGAGCTCTGCTGCCTTCCTAAGAGCTCTGCCAGCTCATACCAGGTGGGGATCTGGCCCTCAGCCTTTATTAATTATCACACGCACTCAGAGATGAAAAATGCATTTATCACGAAGCAGGGAGAAACCCATCAGCTGCATGAGCTGCCAAAAGGGAAGGTGTTTGCTCAGCTTGGCTCAAAGGGGCATTGCCTCAGTGGCACTGGGCACAGATCTGCCAGGAGCAGGGAAGCTCTCACTGATGGTAACCAGCAGCGACAGAGAGAGACCAGACAGTGCTTTGGAGTTCCTCCCTGCCCTATTTTTCTGATGTCTGTTATTTAACAATGAATCAGGTCTTCCCTGTCAGTAGAAACTATGCCAGGCAAGGCCAGGCAATGTCTTGCAGGAGCAGAGGGCTCAGTGGGCTGCGTGGCTCAGTTCAGACAGAATTTTGAGGACAAATTTGGGCTTCTGGGAATTGGAGCTACAGATGGGGATGATTGGGAGCTCCCAGTGGAGTAGGGCTACATGCAGTGATGGTAGTGAGTGAGTTCAGAGCAGCTGACTTTCTCTGGGCATTTATCTGCCTGGTTTGGGAGTTTCACAGGGATTAGGGAAGGATTTGTCAGGCTACAGTGCCAAACCAGTGTTTATTCACAGAAGCCTTTTGATATTTTAATTGTGTGAGAGATGTCTAGCTGGCATCTTTATCCAAAACCTGGCCAGCTGGTGGAAATGGAAGATTTATGCCCAACCTTTGTTTTAGGGCTGAGGGTGAGCAAGGGGAGGGCTGAGGTTTCTTTTTTCTAACCTTAAAGAGATACTCCCTCCTCTTCAACTGCTTCCAGCTCATCTTCCTGGCTTGCAGACATAAAGACTCTCCTGCCAGGACTGCGGAGAGGTGGGAGAACCAACAATGGCTCCCTTGGTGTGAGAGAATCAGTAACAACACAAAACCCCCTCATATGCACACGTGCCTTTCTGTTGACTGCTGTGGGAGTTGCCTGCATATTTTAGGAGACAATTAGGCTGATGCTGTGTACACTGCCTATTCACTCTTCATCTCCAACCCCAGAGAACAGGAGGAATGATTTATTAGGGAGACAGACTTAACATCTTCTGGCTTTGGTCAGCTGTGATGTGAAAATAGCCTCATTGAAGGCAATTAGTATCAAATCTAATTAAAAACAAAATCTCTCATTGGTTTGCTCACAGACAGCTACTGCACTGGAGCACAGTCTCGTGGGGGAGGATGAGGACAGTAGGAGAGGAGACGGAGAGTGGTGGGGAAAGAGCAGGAACACAGCACAGAGCACCCAGAGGTGTCTCATTTTCCCAAGCTCCCACTCACACTGAGGGCAAATGCAAGAACCACTTGGGAGAGCTCAGCCTCTCATAGAAGATTGCCCAGCAAGAGAAAAATCTCTGTCTTGCTCTGCTGGGGCTGTGCAATGACCTGAAAGGCTCAAGAGAGACGGCTTGTGTTGGCTGGTGCATATCCAGAGAGTTCAGGAGAGACTAGTGCCACTCTCCATGACAAATCCTCACTAATCCTCCAAAAGCAGAAACAAAAACTAAACAAGTGATGCTGCCTGAGCTTGTAAACAGGCTCAGGTGACATCGTTCGACCTTTGGTTCCTGCTCAAATGGGGCTGGATAACCCCCAGCACTCCCACAGGGTTTGCACCAGTAGAAAGCCCTTCTTTCCATAGCTGCCAGGGTGACCTGCTCACCCCTTTGCGGTGGCTTTGCCTGCCAGATTTTACGTCCTTGCTGCTGCCCTGCAGCACAGTGTGGAGCTCCACATTAGCTCTCTCACTGAAAATGTGCTCGTTCTGCCCTTGCACCTGGGCTTCTGTCAGGTTTGTTTAGTGACACTGATGAAAACCATTGCAGAGAGGGTGTTCTGTGCCTTTACACTGAAAGGTGCCCTCTTTTGGTGTCCCACCCCAAGCCAACGGCTCCCAAGTGGGAGATCATGTGTGAGTGATGAGGAAGCCCTTGTGAGGCTGGATTATGTCCCCAGCCCCCGTTAGCTCTGTGGTGGGGGTGTTCCCCAGGCCCACCTGCAAGCAGTGCCCTGACAGGGCTCCTCACTATGTATGGTTCAGGGGACACAGCAGCTGCATCTCTGATAGCAAATTAAACATGATTAGGACTCTTTCTCTGGCACTGTGGCCAAACAGTTTAGAATAGCCTTGGTTCTGGTAAGATTTTCATACAAAAAGGAGGTTTCCTCTCCTACTTTCATCTGAGATAGAGTTCACCTGAACTTCTAGGATTTTTTGCTCTCCAGAACAGTGTAACTTCTTCTAAGTTACCTACTGGGAGAGGTGTCTGACCCATGCTAGTTCCTGAACTCTGATGGGGACTTTTCTAACAATATAACAGTGCAGACAAGTTCCAGTGCTTTGGTAACCCCCTTAACAATATTTAATTTATCAGTCAAAATAGAGATTAGATATTTTCAGTATATTCAAGTTCATGGAGGATTTCTGTGATTGAAGGAGCTATTCCAAAATGCCAGCGGTGTGGGAGAACTTTGTAGGACTGCTGTTCTGGGAAAAGCAATCACTGCTTGACCTGAAGCCATTACTAATCTGAGCATGAGTCTATTCAGCAAGTTCACATCCGCCGCATCTGCTGCAGCCAGCGGCTGTGAGGCTCTCGCTGCATGCCCGCCCATCTGCTGAGCATCCCCTGCACCGCCCACCTCCCCGCCCCAGCCCGCTTCCTACACCCGAGGAAGGAGACAGAGGTGGGGACCGCAGGTGTTTCCAGCGCAGCCCGCTGGGATGCAGCGGTTCCTCGGACGCCCGCCAGTGATGTCAGACAGGGGATGTGCCGACGGTCGTGCCGTCTCCTTCCTCAGGTCCCGCTTGCTCTGCCTGCGCCACTGCTTTCACACTCGTCACACACAGGACCTGAGAACAGCCTCAACAGAAAGCCAAAGAAGAACTGGTCCTCAAACATTACACATTGCATCTTATACTAGAAAACAGACTATTCCAAACACTAGGAAAAATTGGATCTGGAGTCTGCTCCTTGGGCTTATTTAGAGCTTTAATAGAATTAAATATATTTCAATTAAGTATCCATATGCCTCATCACAGCTTAATTAATTGGATGACACATTACAGTCAAATAAATCAGCCATGTTTCAGTAAGCAGCACTGTACAGTGTGTGGTTCTGTATGCAACAATGTGTACAGAGGTAAGAGAAACTCACTGATGGGTCTGTACTAAACCATGTGATCCTACTCTGTTCTGGTAAGATTTTCATATAAAGAAGAGGTTTCCTCTCCCGATTTCATCTGGGATAGAGTGCATTTTCTTCTCCGTAGCTGGTGCAGTGCTGTGTTTCCGAGTCAGTATGAGAATAATTGACAACGCACTGGTGTTTTGATCTGTGCAAAGCTGTGCTTACCCTTAGTCAAGGACTTCTCAGTGTCCCATGTTCCGCCAGTGAGCAGGTGCACAGGAAGCCAGGAGGGAGCACAGCCAGGACAGCTGACCTGAACTGACCAAAGGGATATTCCACACCACAGAATGTCATGTTCAGTGTAAAACTGGGAGGAGCTGGCTGGGAGGGGCCGATCACTGCTCAGGGACAGGCTGGGCATCAGCCTGTGGGTGGTCAGCAACTGTATTGTGTACCCCTTGTCTTTCTTGGGGTTTATTCCTCTCCTTTTGTTGTCTCTCTTTACATTACTATTATTATTTTAATTTTTTTACTTTATTTTGGTTATTAAACTGTATTTATCTCAACTGGTGGCTTTTACCTTTCTCTAATTCTCCTCCCAGTCCCACCAGGGGTTGGGGGAGTGACCAAGTGGCTGTGCAGCACTTAGTTGCACTTAGTTGCAGTCTAGGGTTAAACCACGACACTTCCTTATCTGAGGTTTCAATGAAACTTGGGTTCCTGTTCCTAAAAGGAACTGATGTATGCCATAATCTGTCCAATTTATTCTGAGATGTTTTTCACCCCAGGTCCCCCTGCGTCGCAATGAATCATTTCCCCAGAATTATGTGTAGATATTTAAAATATATGCCCGGTGTATTTTAAAAACAGAGCTACTTGTCAGTTTTATGCTCCTTTTGCACAGTCTACCAAGAAGATTTTAAAGATTAACTGTTTAATTAGATAGCCAGTATTAGATCTTCAGCTGCATAAACTGGGGCAGTCTCACAGCAAATTCCCATATATGATCCTTATCTCACTTGTGCATATGTCTTCAGCCTTAAGCTACACTCGCTTCTTCTGTGTCCTGCAAGAAATCTAATGGGTGGAATAACATGTTATATATCCTATTGGGGTAGAGATGCTGTCATAGCACGTGCCTTGCAGCCCATCGAAGGCAGTGAAAAGCTTCACTTTGATTTTAGGATCAGGCCTAAGCCTGGCACAGCAAAGCACTGCTTAAGCAAGTAATTTACTTCCACCACGTGCCTCATTTTCAGTAACTTCAACAGGACTTAGAAGTGAGATTTTCCAGAGATTGATTTGAGGCCATGAAGAACAGGTTGCTGAATCAGAGCCTGGCTGAGGTTGTTCCATTCGCAGAAACTGGAACAGCGGTTGCACTGAGGGATGCTGCTACAGACCTTCCAGGGAGGATGCTCTCACTGCCACTCAGTCCATCACATGGCTGAGCCAAAGCTTTCAGATGTTGCAGTTAACTTGCCACAGTACCTACAGAAAAGTCCTTCACAACTTAATAGGAAATTCCAGACTTGCTAATGCCTATTTTGGGGCTTTTTAATAGTTTTAATTTTAACAGGAAATTACATATAAAATGTTGTAGAATAGACAGGAAATCTGCTCAATTTCAAGGGGTAGTTCTGATTTTTTCTACAGTTCCCCATACTTGAAGATCCTCATGATTCTGCAGGACTTTTCCACAGAGGAAATCTGTCATTTATTTTCTTTACAGTTCTGACTGAGCAAATACAGACAAAATAAAGTTTACTGTGGCACAAGGGAGACTTGAATTTGAAGTCACTTTTCAATTGCTTAACATTACAGATACCTGGAGCTGGGACTGATGTCTCATGCCCAACAGCTGAGTGTGTTGTTTTAAAAATCCTGTTGCATGAGCAAATGAGAAGGGGGAAATATATTACTCAAAGACTTATACTTTTGCAGGACTTTTTTTTTAAGTTCTTCCTCTATCTGCCTTGATTTTAAGAGGCTGATTCACAAAAAGTGTGCTTTTCTCAGTCAAGAGAGAGCTGTATTCCTAAAATTATCACATCTAATCCAAACTGGATCTTGATCCATGTGTTTCCTCCAAGCCCCAGACTGTTTGAGATTCAGGGCTGTGATTCAGGTACATCTTCCTAGGGAAGATTAATTACATCTGGGTTTTCCTGCAGAGACCTAAAAGGCTGCAGAGAGACCAGCAGAGCCAGATTTTTCAATGAAGGAAGACCCACTGGTGCACATACATCTTCATATACCCAGTTCATATATGCAAGAACAGGATGATTGAGTATTTGTATATGTCTTTGTCTAATTGGGGCACTAATTACCCAGGTACAGATTCATAAAAAGAATGGAGAAAGAGGGCTGAAAAGAGGTAGAATGGTGGATTATCAATTTCATCTTACTCAGTCTATGCTCCCAAACGCCTACACTGTCTCCTTCCCAGTGCTGGGCTCCATCCACTCCTACCATTCAGGCACATTTTCATACATACACAGACGTTGCTTTAGAATCATAGAATCATTAAGGTTGGAAAAGGCCTTTAAGATCATCAAGTCCAATCATTAAGCTAGTACCACTACCATGTTCATAATTAAATTGTATCCTTAAGTGCCATATTCACGTGTTTTTAAACACTTCCAGGGATGGTGACTCCACCACTTCCCTGTTCCATTGCTTTTCAACTCTTCCTGTGAAAAGTTTTTTGCTAATATCTAGTCTAAACCTCCTTTGGTGTAATTTGAGGCCATTTCCTCTCATCCTTACATTTCTGTGTTATACAAATCCAAACCCCCGTGTGCTACCTGGATGCTTCCAGCATTGAAATTTGAGCCTTACTATCAAAGCTGATTGACAATGATAAATAACATAAAAATCAGATTCAAGGGGAGATTTTATGTCTTGAGTTATCATGGCAGTGGAGGGAACCATCCACAGTTTTTGAGTGGCTGTTGAAAAACACATGTTTTGATTCAGTGCTCTGGAAGTCTCAAGTCTGCAGCTAATATTTCTTTTCCAATTATTGTTGTGAATGGATACAATATATTTTAATATCTTTGTGCTAAGAGTCCTATCTAGAGAGAGGAAGGTATTTCCACTGCACTGCAAGACCATTACATTTATTTGCACAATTCACTTAACTCTGGTCCATGATATTGCCAGAAGCCCTTGATGGAATTACGGTTCCATAATTATAGCTTTATAAATTACAGTCCTTAATAGCTTTAGGGCTGAATTCTCACTTGCAGTAAATCATCAGGGCTTCATTGATTTTATTGAAGTATATGGAGGTATGTCAACTTACACCAGCTGAAATCTGAGGTGAAATCTTCACCCTTTGAAGTCATTGGGAGTTCTACCATCAGCTTAAAGGCAGACAGAAATTAACCCTTGCTCCTCATTTTTCATAGCCACTTTCCTACCACGAACTGCATTGAGACGATAAATTTTTGAAGCTAATGTTATCACAAACCAAGATGCTGCTGCTAATTAAAATCTATCATTATCACTCATATCTAAAAGGTTGGGCACTAAGAGGTTTGATTCCCTACCACTCTGCACCTTGGATTCCCTTTGTATAGACCAAACACAGCAACCCACCCTCAACTCCTGCAATACTCTAATACATTTTTATGGATGTTCTTAAATATGCACACATAAATTTAAGGTTTCAGAGTATGTCACTGTGCACTCTCAGCTAATTTACTGTTCTTATATGAGCCTCAGTGAGAGGAACAGATAAATAACTAGAAGGCATACAGCATTTCAGATGGTCAGCAAACGGATGGACAAGTTCACTCAGGCTCCTCTAGCAACCCTGACAGCCTTCTGCCAGGAAGCCAGACAGTGGGAGAGGAGGTTAAAATACTGAGTGTGGGGAAAAGCATTGCACTGGGGGAAACAAATATAGTACTCGTATGTAAGTAGAGAAAGTCACTCACCGCCATGGGTCAGATTTGACCTAGTATTGATCACTTGGGAGGGATGCAACTATCAGTCACTTAAAGAATAAATATAACATGCTGTCAAGTCTTTCCCATTAAAATAACATATATAGCACTTATATAATGTCAATGGATTTTAATGACCACAATACTTTTGTAAGCTTAAATTTGGATATTTATGTTTTCAATTATAGAAACAGAGCTACTGAAAGTTTCAGTCCAAAACAGCCATTGATTTTTTTCGGCAACTAAAATGTGCATGTCTGTGCCTTGCCCAAAGTCAATTTGGGCAGGCACATCAGAGATCAGCAGTTCCTAAGTCTGAGCAGTGAACTTTTGATTACAGCTTATTGCCCTCCAAATGTAATTCCTTTAAAAATCAAAACAGGTCCTCCAGAGGAGGATTATTAGGAGTCTGTTAAGGATAGAACAGCACAGGCCCAAATTTACCAACAGATGAGGCGGCTGTGGCGTAGGCGAAAGAAGGCATAAAATGTTTATCCCTTTAAGCCACAGTGACTGATGAAGGGTAAGCTGGAGGGAATACTCTCCAGAGACCTCTCCTGCACTGCACTGCTCCAGTTTTCCTTTCCTCTCTGCTTGTGGTTACAACTGTATTATTTGTCCCCCCACTAAGATAAACACAACTTTCCCACACTTGAATCCGTTATGACAAATTTACTGGGTTCATTCAGGAAAACACTATCTGTTGCTTCTTGATAGCTCCACCACAGAAAGATAAGGGCAGGCTGATGAAACATCAAGCTTCTCATAACTAGGGAATCCATGGCTAAGGGACAGGCAGGCAGTGAGGAAGCTCTTGCGCCAGAGTAGGCTGGGCTCTCCTCAGAAGCCCGTGACAGCTGGAGCACCCTTCCAGCTCCGACACATCAAAGGTGTCATTTGGGAAGAAGGCCAACTTTGATTTGTGTCAGGACCATGACAAGCAAAAAGCAAAGCCAGAAAGTCAGGAAAACGGTAGAATGCTGGAGCCAAACCATTCCCAAGGAGTGGATAACTGAGAAGTTAAAAACACTTTGCCAGATACTTGCAAGTGGATGACTCAACTTAGAGGATGATGTGCTGATGTCATGAGCTGCCCTGCAAGGGTAGAGTGGCTTCATGACAACGGGCAGCTGGAGTCCTTTCAGGTCCACTGCAGCACGAAATGCAATGGCAGGGAGGAGCCCACTCCAGCACACACTCCTGAACCCACATGCTTTCATGTCAGCTAAGCCCTAAAAATAACATACTGTATCAAAAGTGATTTGATAAAGTCTATCCAGGGGCTTTTTTTTCCCCTCTGCTGTTGCTTGAAGAATGTTGTGAGCAGTTTCATCTCGGTATTTCAATACTAACAGATGCCTCTGCTTCTTGCACTGATAGAGGAGAGCAAAGTTTTCACATAGGGAACACAGTTACTCCAACCTACCTGCAAGGCAGTGATGAATACAGCCCCGGGGACCACATTTTTCTGGGTACAGCACATTAACAGAGCATTAACCGGGAGAACGTTAATTACACATTGTCGCTGCTGCTCACCCAAAAGGAATTCAGCCTGGCAAAACATTATCATAAAAAAGAAGGCATTTGGAATGAATCAAAGTGTGTGTGATATATATAAATGCCATTTGCATCCTGCCTAGGAAGACTCCACAAGACTCATGGTTTGCATCTGGCTGCCAAGGTCTCCACAGCACCATCAAGCACACCCTCAGATGATGGTCCAGTGACTCTGCACTTCACTTAATGAGCACTGACAGGGAGATTAGAACAAAAACCAAAATACCCTCTGGTAACATTTCTAGATATAAAACCTCCTTTTCTAGTGAGTTTTGAACTCTATTTTTCTCTTAATAATTCTGTTTTAAGACAGGCTTCAACATTCCAGTGACCGTGGGCCAAGACATCTGGGTCTCTGAGGTTAGAATGTGCTGTGAGGACACAGCTCCCTGATTCTCTGCCCAGTTTCATCCCCAGAGTCTCCCAATCTGCTCAAATCCTCACTGTCCCTAGGGCCCATGAGCCAGATGGGGACAAGCCAGCACAGCACACCCCAGGCACTCAGCTTGCACCCATCCACCCCTCAGGGAAGGAGACCAGAAGGTCCATTTTGCTATGTCTAGGTCTGCTGAACATGCCACAGTGTAGGGAAGACAGTCCCAAAGAGTCAAAACAGGTCCTGTCAGTTACAGAGAATTACATTTGGTTTCCATTCAGACCAGTTATTTAATGGAGTAGTGATCATCCATCTTCAGGGCACTCTGAATGAAAGCATACCTGTCACCACCACCATTACCAAGTCACTGTTCAGAAGAGCAAAGTGATCTGTATTTTAAAATCTATGCAAGAGCTACGTTCAACAGCTGGTTCTGTTACCAAACCACTCTGCTGTTAATGTATGCACACACACGGGGCACAGACTGGTTGTGAGCGTGTGGCTGCGGGTGAAAGCCCCACTGCTTCATAAATTGTGCAAAATCATCCATAATCTCTGCAAAATACAAAATACAGTTTGCTCTCTGTTGCCTGTTCTGCACAGCCCTTTCATTACAGAAACATCTGTTCGAAGTGCTTTAGCTAACGGCTCGTCAGAGTTTCCATTATAAACCCCCATATTCAAGGGGTTACTGCAACTGAGCCATAAAAAGTTGCTCCAGGCTCAAACTTGGCATAAAAGGTCTCCAGTGGGAGAATTACTTTTTTTCTAAACCTAAAATGTTAAAATACATGCGGTTAAACAAAAGAAATTCACTTTCCCTTAGAGACTGCCTCTCCCAATTCTATATGTGTCAGACCTACGTACGCGTACTAACATTGTGCATGAGCCTTTAAGAGAAAGCTATTGATTAATTAATTCATTAAGCTATTTGTTAAAATAAAGTCATTAACTTCACTGCCTTACTGATTCATTTAAAATATAAGTGGTCAGGTGATTTCAGATAGAAAAGCAGCAACCACATAGAAAATAAATTATCCATCTATATAAAAAGCAAGGGAGAGGGCAGCACTTTTAGGTCATATTTTCATTCCTAGCTTTTAACTTTCCTCTTGCAGACAATGGGTTTACCCTTGGGCTGGCAGTAGGATCCAATGTCCAAAATGACTGAGGGCAAGTAGAGAGGATATTTCTTTTCAGAGGCAGCCTGCGCCAGCAGGATGGTAGAGATTAGCAGAAAGATGTTAAGTAGGAGGAAATATGCTTGTTTAGAGAAGATAAGCAGGGGTGTGTGTGTGTGTGTGTGTGTGTTTCACTGTACTGTACTGATCAAGGCAGTTAAGGTGATCCACTGATCCACAAGCAGTGGTAGACACAAAAATCCTCCATGCAGCCTGGGGACGATGAAGAAGAGGCAGAAACCATGGGAGAGTTCAATTTAGGAAAGTCTGGTTTGCAAGTAAAAGAAGATGAAGCAAAACTAAAAGCCAGGAGACCTTTGAATTGAAAGAGGGTTCATTTTTCAGGCTTGAGGGTATGAGCAGTGTTGATGTTCAGCAAGGAAGCCCTTGGGTATAGAATGAGCAAAACTCTTGTCACACCATTAATTGTGCTGCCCCTGGCAGCTGCAGCAACAGACTTCACTGCTGATCCTGCAGGAATTTAAACCCATGAGTAATCCCATTTAAATTAATGGGATTATGCTTCTGAAGTGTAGAGTTAAGCATATGTGTATTAGGTTGCTGGAGCTGGTCTGAGGTGACAAGCAGGCTTGAAGAGCACCCTGCCTGTGGTACTGATGCTCTTTGTGTTGCCATCTCAGTATCTCCTGTACTTCCATCCATCCATTGGAGAGGAAGGCTGCTGAATGAGCTGTAAGGTCTCTAAGGAAAGCCCCTAAACTGGGGGAAGTCACGCAGTCATTCACCATTGAATGAGTGCCACCATTGAGTGGCACCATTTCCCCTGAGTCAGTCCTGAACAAAAGTCCCAGCACAGCTTTAGATGGGAAACTACTGCTGGATGTGCACTTCCCTTGGAGGGGATGGAAAACAAACATCCTGCTGGTGACCACCACATAAGGTCTCAGCAGCTCTCTAGGAGAGTTCATTTTTTCACCCTGGTGTTTCTGGTCAAAATCCAACTGCTGTAATTCCAGTTTTCTGGTTCACCCTCCCAGCATGGACTCCTGCTCTCTTGTGGCCTCGGCTGCATTTCTGAATACCAACAAGCAGCTGCTGAAGCTCTGATGGGTGAGGGACAATGTCTCTATACAAACAGTAGATGACCCAGACACCCCCAGAGAATGAGCATGATGTGAAGAAACAACACTGCCTCCTTCACTTGCACTGAGGAGTGCTTTGGTTTGTATTAAAATTGCTCAGCATGCTTAACTACAGCAAAGTGACTCCCCAGCCTTCACTGACATTGGAACAACTAGAGAGTTCACTATGTGCAAATGTTCCCTTTAATCCCCTCAAAAGCTTCAGCTCTTACAGTGAGCTCAGGGAAAAGCTGTGAACACTGTGTGGTATCTTATATGAGTAATGCACATGTTATGTCCTGTCTATGGATGTAAGAGAGGAAAATTTCTTCACTTCATCTTGCTATCAGCATGCAGCATGCTAGAGAGGCTCCTGATTCCTGAGTGTTGGCCAATCTCCTCCAGAGCTCTGGAGTCAACACTGGCATCACCTGATACCTTGTAGCACACCCTCTCTTGTGCTTTGGGAGCTCCTAGAAAGAAAAAAATCAGATGAGGAATGTGTCACTTAAGTCATAGGTTATCTGAAGTGAAGGGTACCCATGGCTTCCTTCCTTTTTCCTGTTTTCTGCAACTTTCTCCTTAGGCAGTTGTCACCATATTTCTTAGATAAAGAACACTGATATGACCCCTTCTTATGTTATTGATTACTACTATTATAAAAAAAGCAAATATCCTCTCAATTAGAAAGATTATCCCAAATATAAGACCTTTGACTGGATTGCTCCTCAGCAATTCAGTTTTCCACTTTTGTTTTATGTGAACTGTGTGGATACATGCTTTGACTTGTTCAAAAACTCTTCTTGAAAACATAAAAAAATATTAAAAATCTGACAACAAATGCTGACATTAAATAGCTGGAAAGCTGAGATTGACATCAACTAATAGGAACTTCCTGCTGCTACTATGAGTATTTCTACCATTAATGACTGTTATATTATTTGCTTATCCCTGATTGTTGTCCATGGCATGATATGAGCAGGTATCAGACAGGTCCTTCTGGAACAGACCAGTCTTTAAAGATTTGCCTTTGCTGTAAGAATCATAGAATCAGCTGGGATGGAAGGGATCTCGGAGATCATCAAGTCCAACCCTTGATCCAACACCACTGTGGTTACTAGACCATGGCACTAAGTGCCACATCCAGTCTCATCTTAAAAACCTCCAGGGATGGAGAATTCACCACTTCCCTGGGCAGCCCACTCCAATGCCTGATTACCCTCTCTATAAAAAATTTCTTCCTAATATCCAACCTAAACCTCCCCTGGCACAGCTTAAGACCATGCCCTCCTGTCTTACTGATAGTTGCCTGGGAGAAGAGACCAACCCCCACCTGGCTACAACCTCCTTTCAGGTAGTTGTGGAGAGTGATGAGGTCTCCCTTGAGCCTCCTCTTCTCCAGGCTAAACAACCCCAGCTCCCTCAGCCTCTCCTCATAGGACTTGTGCTCAGATCCCTTCACCAGCCTTGTTGCTCTTCTCTGGACCTGCTCCAACACCTCAATATCCTTCCTGAGCTGAGGGGTCCAGAACTGGACACAGGACTCCAGGTGTGGCCTCACCAGCGCTGAGTACAGGGCAAGAATCACTTCCCTGGTCCTGTTGGCCACACTGTTCCTGATCCAGGCCAGGATGCCATTGGCCTTCTTGGCCACCTGAGCACACTGCTGGCTCATGTTCATCTTCCTGTCAATCCAAACTCCCAGGTCCCTTTCTGCCTGGCTGCTCTCCAACCACTCTGTGCCCAGCCTGTAGCGCTGCAGGGGGTTGTTGTGACCAAAGTGCAGGACCCGGCACTTGGCCTTGTTGAACCTCATCCCGTTGGAATCAGCCCAACTCTCCAGCCTGTCCAGGTCCCTCTGCAGAGCCCTCCTGCCTTCCATCTGATCGACACTCCCCCCAGCTTAGTGTCATCTGCAAATTTGCTGATGGTGCACTCAATCCCCTCATCCAAATCATCAATAAAGATATTAAACAGGACTGGGCCCAACACTGATCCCTGGGGGACACCACTAGTGACCGGCTGCCAACTGGATGCAGCTCCATTCACCACCACTCTGGGCCCACCCTCCAGCCAGTTCCTAACCCAGCACAGAGTGCCCCTGTCCAAGCCGTGGGCTGCCAGTTTTTCCAGGAGTGTGCCACGGGAGATGGTGTCAAAGGCTTTGCTGAAGTCCAGGTAGACACATCCACAGCCTTCCCCTCATCCACCAGGTGGGTCACCTGATCATAAAAGGAGAGCAGGTTGGTCAGACAGGACCTGCCCTTCCTAAACCCCTGCTGGCTGGGTCTGATCCCTTGTCCATCCTGTAGGTGCTGTGTGATTACACTTAGGATGATCTGCTCCATGACCTTGCCAGGGGCTGAGGTCAGGCTGACGGGCCTGGAGTTTCCTGGGTCCTCCTTCCAGCCCATTTTGTGGATTGGCGTGACATTCGCCAACTTCCAATCATCTGGGACCTCCCCAGTGAGCCAGGACTGTTGGTAGATGATGGAGAGCGGCTTGACGAGCTCTTCTGCCAGCTCCCTCATCTCCCTTGCGTGGATCCCATCTGGTCCTATAGACTTGTGGGGATCCAAGTGGCTCAGCAGGTCGCTAACTGTTTTCTCCTGGATTACAGGGGGGCTATCCAGCTTCTTAGCTTTGTCTACAAGCTCCAGAAGTCAGCTTGCAGTCAGGACAATCTGTCTTACTGTTGAAAACTGAGGTAAAGAAGGTGTTAAATACCTCAGCCGTTTCCTTATCTTTGATAACTATGTTCCCACCCATATCCAATAAAGAATGGAGGTTTTCCTTGTCCCTCCTTTTGCTATTGATGTATCTGTAGAAGGATTTTTTGTTATCCTTCACAGAAGTGGCAAGATTAAGTGCAAGTTGTGCCTTTGTCTCTTTAATTTTCTTTCTACACGACCTAACTATATCCCTAAACTCTTCCTGAGTAGCCAGCCCTTTTTTCCATAATTGGTAGTATCTTTTTTTTACCCTAATTTCTCTCAAAATCTCCCTGTTCAGCCAGACTGGTTGTCTTCCCCGCCAGCTTGCCTTTTGGCAGACTGGGACAGCCTGCTCCTGTGCTTTCAAGACTTCCTTCTTGAAGCATGTCCATCCCTCCTGGACTCCTTTGTTTTCAAGGGTTGTTTCCCAGGGTACACTCTGAACTAGTCTTCTGAATAGGCCAAAATCTGCCCTCTGGAAGTACAGCATAGAGGTTTTATTGATGGGCCTCCTTACACCCCTGAGTATTGAAAACTCTATTATTTCATGGTCACTGTGCCCCAGACGGCCTCCAACCACTACATCTCCCACCAGCCCCTCTGTGAACAGAAGGTCTAGTGGGGCCTACCCCTGGTAGGCTCATTTACCAGCTGGAGCAGGAAATTATCCTCTATATGCTCTAGGAATCTCCTAGACTGCCTCTTCTCTGCTGTGTGGAGTTCCCAGCAGACATCTGGCAGGTTAAAGTCACCCACAAGAACAAGGGTTGACGATTTTGAGACGTCTGCCAGCTGCTTGTAGAATAATTCATCACCCTCATCACCCTGGTTGGGTGGTCTGTAACAGACTCCCACCAGGATATCAGCCTTGTTGGCCTTCCCCTTGATTCTGATCCACAGGTACTCAATGTTCACAAGAGTTATATATTCTATACATATATTCTAGGCATTAAAATACTTTTCCTGAGCAGTGACAACTAATGTCCACTCAGTGTATCATTCCATTTTGCAATTTCAAACATGCTCATCTCTGCAAGTCCAAGAAAAAAAAGGTCCTTTTCTTTGCACATTCCTTACATGAAAGTGCTGAAAATCATGTATTTAAAATGAAGGGAGATTGATGTGAATATGTTACTTTAACAAGAAACAAATCTAGTATTTCCATAAGCAATTAGACTATGTTAATAGTCTACAATCTATCATGCCATGAAATGACAGAAGCAACTTCTTAACCATGTAAAGTGTCAGGCATTCTGCTAATGTTTCTACTTTAGAGAAAAGATAGCTCACGTTTCCATCTGGACCCAACTCAGCTGTTGCGAAATAGCAGCATCAGCATCCAAAACAGCAGAAACAGCAGAGAGTCAGAGTTCAGGTCCCAGTGCCATCCTGTTTTTTCTGCAAGAACAAGGCAAATGACCCTGGAAAAATACAGCAAAATGCTTCGGGGAGTGGTGCTACCCTTGGCTGTAAAGCGCTCTCTGAAGTAATTGCTGGGGGTGTTGACTTGTCTTTCTTTTATTTTGCTTATTAAATATGATCTGAGATCCTGTGAGCACTTCGTATGTTACACTGAAACTTCACATTAGGACTGGGATGGAGATTCCTTAGCTGTGGTCCACGAAACACCAGTGAGCTCACTGTGCCTGCATTATGTTGGCTTTCATCCTGGTCTTCATCTGAGAGGAAAAGAGCCAAGGGAAGGAGAAGAGATGAGATAAACAGCAAAAGCAGAACCCATGGTCAACTTTTACAGGAAGGTCAATACCCATATTCCTCTAAAGACCTCTTAAAAAGAGGCACAAATGCTTTTTCAGTATGGTTTTCCATGTAATGTAAATTGCCACAGGGATGTTACACAATGACTAGGAGGATAAGTGCCATGAGGCAATTTCTTTATTGGGATGTGGAGCTCATCACAGAAAAACTGGAAAACACCTGTAGGTGTGGGAATAAGTTTCTACTCTTACTGGAATAAAATACACCCTAGTCATCGTGCGGGCCTTTCAAGATGCCCCAGCGTACATCTATTTCTGTCTGTCCTCCAAAGGATTACTTCTTTTTTTTTTTCTTCCCACAGATGAGATGATTTACCTGGCATTAGCAGAAGAAAAGCCATTAAATCATACAGTTAAGGTGGCCCATGATGAGCAGAAGCCAAGTGACATTGGCAAAAGGAGGAAATGAAGTGTGTGAAATGCAAGATTACGCCAATGCAGTGCTAGAATTGGCTTTCAATAGACCATATATGTTGTATTCCCAATGAATAGGTACAGCACTGAAGTCTGACCTGAAGACCACAAGAACTGAAGGAAAGTTTCCTGTTGACTCCAAGGCCTTTGGATGACAAGCATTTGCAGGAAGCACCATTGATTACTGAAACTGCCCCAACCCCTGAAAAATTAAGTTCACTAAGCTGTACCTCTTTCTGCCACTACTTCTACCTCAACTGTCTGCCTCAGGCTGATCTATTTTAAATAATTATTTCTTTCTGGAAGTTTAAAAGCTTGAATCATCTGAGATGATGAAGTTGCATGGAAAGCTCCTTTTCCACCTCCTCTTCCCGCCCCCATGTCACAGAACTGTGGAGGCCTTGTTCATGAAACTCATTATAAGAACTTGAAATCTGACAGTGAAATGGCTTTTCAGACAGAGATGTGCCTTTCACATCTTTGAAAGTCACATATATGCAGAAAAATCTAGGTTTCCATGACCAAAATTGCCCAAGACACCCTTGCTATGTAGGATATGCCAGCCCGGAGCTGACCAGGACTGATTGTACCACTCTGCTCTGCACTGGTACAGCCTCACCTTGAATATTGTGTGCAGTTTAATATAAGAAAGAGATCAAACTATTAGAGAGCATCCAAGAGAGGGCAACAAAGATGGTGAAGGGCCTCGAGGGGAAGCCATATGAGGAGCAGCTGAGGTTACTTGATCTGTTCAGCCTGGAGAAGAGGAGACTGAGGCAAGACCTCATTGCAGTTACAACTTCCTCACGAGGGGAAGAGGAGGAGCAGGCACTGATCCCTTCTCTGTGGTGACCAATGACAGGACCCAAGGGAATGGCCTGGAGTTGTGTCAGGGGAGGTTTAGGCTGGGTATTAGAAAGAAATTCTTCACCCAGACTATGTCTGGGCACTGGAACAGGCTCCCCAGGGAAGTGGTCACAGCACCAAGCCTGATGGAGTTCAAGAGGCATTTGGACAATACTCTCAGGCACATGGTATGACTCTTGAGGATGGTCCTGTGCAGGGCCAGAAGTTGGACTCAATGATCCATCCTTGTGGGTCTCTTCCAAAGCAGCACATTCTGTGATTCTGTGATTCTGTGATTCTGTGATCTAGACTGCAAATGGATTAGTGCAGAGACATTTGAGAACTGCAAAGCTTACCCCTGCTAAGAAGAGAAGGAGGAAAAATCAGGGATGAATCAAGGAGTGAGAAACACATATTCATATACCCAACAGGGATGGGAAGGAACAGTGGCCAGAGATGAGGAAGACGCAGCTTTGCTGCAGCTCTACCCACACAGCTTTACGTGACTGATCTACACTCCCTTACAGTATGGTTATGGTATATTTTACAGTATACATTGACTTTTAATTTTTCTGTGCAGGTTTTCACAGCCTTTCCTTCCTCCTGTGGCTTTTACTACCCAAGAAGGGAGAGAGGCAGAACGAAAAGCTGCAAACCGAAGGGAGTGTGGGTGTGAGGGGGTTTATGTGTGCTTTAGTTTTGAAGCTTTGGCCTGAAAAGAGATATTTTTGTTAACAGACTACAAAAGATGGATGATTTGCTGTGCTGAGAGAGTTAGAAACTCCTGCAACGTCAACACAGTTCATTGAAAGTTAAGAGGGGGCGTGTTATTTTTAGGTGTTAAGTAATTCACAACATTTTGTGTTTAAAATAAAATATTCATCTGTATCATTATGAGTCATCTTTGTTCAGATAGTTTACTAAAATATTCTCCTTATGTAATACTATCATCCAACATGCCTGAGTTCTCTATTTTATTTTAAAGTTGATGTACAACAGAAAGTTTACAGATATACTTGTGTTTTTAAGGTTAATGGCAAAGTGAAACAATATTTCACATATAGTCACTATTAACAAGTTGTAAAATGTTGACTTCTCTTGCTGTATTTTTAAATATTCTGTGTTTTTTCTATTATTATTTTTCTTCTGCAGTTTATGTGCTGTACGCCTGCAGCCAGGAACATGTGTTTCCAATTATCCGAGCTTTCCATACCAGCTTTGCGTTCAATAGCGACTTTTTTTTTAAGGTACAGCTCCTCCTCCCACAGAAGTTAATATTCCTCTCCTTTTTCACACAGCTAACAGCAGGGGCTCTTGATTTCAGTCTTATTTTAGAAATCATTTGATTTGGAGCTCCCCCAGACAAGAACATTATTTTCTTCTAAACTTCTTTTACTTTTTATGAGAGAAAACCAAGCTTTCATACTGAATGCACATGAACTGTTGAAACAAGAGAGGGAAAACTGATGTCATCCAGTCTGCCTTGTAGGACATATTCTCTAGTTTCTTATACAGTGAAGAATCCAATTTGACCACTAGAGCCATAATGGTAGAAATATTAGACTTTATCCCATCCTTAGAATTCATGCTTAGGCCTTACAAATGCTATCCCTGAAGTATCTGAGCAACCTGTATCCAAGTACTGTGTTGTAAGGTCATAAACTGTGATTATGACAATTTTTACATGGAGAATTGAAGCAGATAGATGTTTGTGCTGGCTTAGGACTAAAGCTTGCATTTGACTTTTCTGTGTGCATTTCTGGAACCCACCATTTAAGAAGGATCTGACATGAAAATGGACCCCAATCTGAGGCATACTTCATCAAGGTAAGAGGTGTAGCCAGAGAGAGCCAGGTTGTGTTTTTCCTAAGCAGGAGTGGGGCAGTGTATGACTTGGAGTAGGATTGGTGCACATCCCTGCATCCTGCTTTAGGTTGGGATTAAACCAAAATACAACTAGAGAGCAGTTTGAAAGTGTCCTGGGCTTTGTCAGTTTAAATGAAGTTTGGGCAAGTTGACCAAGGCCAGCACAAAAGCTTGAACTCAGAATTATCCATGAATCCGCTTAATGAATCTTCATTAACAACTCAATTTTCTTCCTAGGACTGGAGAGGGATCAGAAGGGGCAAGCCACTGGGGTAGAGGGTGGTTTGGGCCCCAGGCAGCAGAAAGGTTGGTCAGAAGGTGTTAAGGTGTTTGGAATAGGTTATAAACCCCTGGTCTTTAGTCACTGAGTAACCAAAGATTGAACAGGAGGTCACTCATCTGACCTCCATGTGAGAAAAAGTCACGATCCCTCATTTGTATGAGAAGGACCACATGAACACTGCTGAGCATCAAGACATGTGGGTACCTCCTTCTGAAGTACAAACCTAGTGAGGCAGTGCATGCAGCAATTAAAAGGTAGGCAAGCAAGATGTTTAACCCAAGAAAAGTCACTCAGAAAGGGGATTAATTCATATTTGCTGTTGCATGATCTTCCTCCATGGACGTACTGTGTAGCCCTGAAACAGATATCTGATCAGTGTAATGCTCTGTTTGAAATCTCCAATGATAATGTGACAAAGCACAAATGAGGGATCCTGGCTGAGCCAGGACGAGTGCTTCCACTGGTGAACACTCACAGAGGGACTCACAGCAAGTGAGAGTGGGATGAAGGCAGACACCACCTCCCACAGAAGAACTGAAAGAACCTCTCCCAAGGAGCAGCCTAAAGCCAGAGTGTAAGCAGCCAGAACAGTGATGTGATGAAGAGAAATATGGAAATGAGACATCTGCAGAGCACATTCCTCTTTCAGGGAAGTGCTGCAGTCTCTCTGTGACAACGAGTCTCCTCTAATCACTACTTCTCCCCAGGAACCTTTCTGATGATGGTCCCAGGCACACTGAGGGACAGTAGTGGAGGACAGGCACTGCAGGCCTTCTGAGCACAGGATACAGCACCTTCTGGCTCATTGCATCTAGCAGAGGCAACCCCACTACCCACGCTGTCCTAGTTTCACCCTGCAAAATGTCACATCTTTCTGCAGCAGTCCCAACCTTCTGCTTGGACAATCTCCTGTTCATCTGAATATTTCAGGGCCACAATAGAGCAGGCTTATATTTTACCATTCTGCTTTGTTTCTCAGTCCTGTTTCCTCATCAGCATTTGAGGGTTTGGATTTTGACAACACACACATATGCATTTGCATAAAAATCAAATGGTCTAGTGAATTACAGTCGGGGGAGAAATTTTGATTTGAGTTTATCTTCCTCTTTATAGATGTGTTGCCATGATGGCCATCACCTATTTCCAAAAGCTGTCAACAGAATTAGAAATAACATCTTTTTTCCAGTGGCCTTTCATTTTATGGACCCCTCTAAAGCTCCCCAGCCTAATAATGCTTGTACACAGCCTCTGCTATATACAGATATACAGATATAAGCATATGAAGTTTGCAGTATTTATAACAGTGTTGACTCTCACATGTCTATGACAAGTCTCATGGCATCCATCCATACTTTTAAATGCTCAGCTCCTTGTGATAAGGGATTGACAAGAAATGTAGCACTAATTTTTATGTATACATTTAGTGTTCATTTATAAAAAATGCTTAAAATAATTGCTCACATGACTTCCAAAGACTCAGGTCATGAGAAGCTTTTCTTTTCTAAAAAATCCCATAATAGCTAAACTGATCTGGTGATCAACTGAGGTTTGTCATAGTGTTTATAAATCTCTGGAATTCATGAGTTCTGTTTGTCATTCAACTTTTCTGCAACAAACCAATGACAACAAATTGAGGAGGCATCTTTTTCAACTATTTTTATAAAGGAAACTGGGGGAAACTTTAGTGACAAAGGAAGAATGAGCCTGGTGAGATGCTCATAACATGTGCAAGGTGTCCTTCCAACTCAGCCCTTTCAGCACAACTGATGGCCTGGGAACCTATAGAGAATGATGCAGAGAGACTCAGAAATTCAGATTTCCCTACACAACAGCATTTTGTTGCTACCTGGGTCCATGGTGCATAACTCAACTTACAGTAGTCTCTCAAAGTTATCTGGAGTCTCCATATATCTCTGGCAAATGATGAAGCCAGCAGCTATGCTCACACCATAGGGACATCTTTAGTAGCATTTGTCTTCTTTAGTACCCTTAACTGTATATTTCTATACATCATTTTTTGAGCAGAGCTCATTCAAAAATAATTGTTTGGACATGTCTTCGGTTTCCTCTTTTCACATGCCACATTGGTAAAAAAGAATAGAGGAAAAAAAGAGGTCTATGAAAATATTCCCCTTTTTTTGCCATTGCAACAAGGAACAATGAATGAAAAGGAGAGGCAAAAAAAGGAAATACTTTAATGTTTTGGTTTTTTTCCTATTTTAAAAAAGAAAACTTTAAATACAATTAGAAATGAAACATGCACAGCCTCCTACGCACTGATGCAGCCTGTAGCTACCACCAAGGGTCAAGTGCTTCTTGTCAAGGCAGTTTCTAATGCCCAGACCTTTTCAGAACGTCAAGAGGTGCTATTTACTTAATAAATGCACAAACATGTCGTTAAACCTGTTAGAACACAGCTTCTGCTGTATCTCAGTGAATGAACAGTGGGGAAAGTGGCAATGTTTCTTGGGTAATGTAAGAGCACATGGTTTGTTGTAGGAGGGAGGGGGCTTGGTGCTTTTCCTAGTGCAACATTGCCAGCAGGGATGCTGATCTCAAAAGTAAACCTTCTTGCCTGCTCATTTAGGAAGGAGCGGACTAGTAATAAAAGTGGCAGGGATTTCCAAGCAAATGTTAAAATTGAAAGCCAGCGCACAAAGAGATATGTTTTGTAGTGCAACAAGAATTCTCTAAACCAGTTAATTACAGAAGTTTTGCAAGAAAAATAGTGTTTATAGTTTATGGTAAGTTGTGTCAGTGTTTATGAAATCCTTTTGGATAGTGTTTTCTGTTTATTTTCTCTAATGTTTGCTAAGTCTTAGCATATGTTGTTGTAAATCCAGATAGAGTCACAGTGTGATTGGGGAACTTTGTTTAGCGTGCCACAGTGTTTCTCTGGCATCCAGTTTCTGGTAGCTACTGAGAGAGAGGTCTGGAATGGCTGAGTGCACAGGGCAGGCCATGCTCTAAATGGAAAGTAAATTAGTTTCATGTGAATATATTAAGTCATTTTTTTCAAGAATGTAAAGCCTTCGGGTGACTGAAGGGTGGAGAATGACAAAACTGGGATCTGTGATTTCTGTCTCCAAATATTTTTATTATTCTGTTGAAGTCTTCTCAAATCCAGTAAGTAGGGCGGTGAAAATTAAAGAAGTGATCTTTATTTCAAATCTATACTGGAAAAAAAAATCCTGACAATTATAATGATAAGGTTTGTCATTGAAACATGAAAAATAACAGAGCTTGGGGCCTCATAGGTTAATGATAACTTTCTCAAGAATTTTGTTCACAATCTCAATAATGATTTCATGTGCTTTATCTTTCACATACATAGATAAAGCCTTTTAATCTTTAATTAACTGATTTGTCTTAATTTCGTAGCTGTAGAGTTCTTCGTGGAAGAAGGGAGAATTTCATTATCAGCTATAAGAATACACAAAGCTACATCCTGGGGTTATATAGCAAGTGATCAGAAAGTTCAGATACTGCGGGTACATGAAGGGTGGATGTGGTAGAGGGGTTTTTTTCAATTTAAAAGCAAGTATCTTGACATCTGTACTGAGTAAGGCCACTGGCTTTTTTTTTTTCCTCAGGTGATGGGGGATTTTTTGCAGCTGCTGTGCCCTTTCAAGACTCTTTATTCACTTTTTAGCTTCCATAACTCTGGTGGCCTGAGTTTGAAGTCTTCTCTCTACTTTGTTTCTGCTGAAATGTTTCTGTATGGTTTATTATTGTCAGCTTCATTATTTTGCCCACCATGCTGTTCCTGTTCTCCCTTTTAGCAAGACTGACAATAACAACTTTCTGTAGAGTTTTTCAGCAGAAATTTCTCATCAAATGAAACTTCTCTCAATAAGCACAACCTTTTTTTCAACTTATTTTTTAACTAGAAAAATGGAAAAATATAATACTTTTTGTGGTTCTGCATGGAAGCTGTTGGAGACATTTTATAAACTGATAGTTTTCCATTGAATATACCAGTTATTAGTTTTACCCCCTTTGAAATTTTTCTAGACAAACAAAACAGTTTTACAGCAAGCACTTGCTCTTCTGCTTACAGCCTATTGAAGGTGCCTGGGGGATGCTGGTCTTTTTAATTATTGCTTTATCCCCTCTCACCTTGACCTAACTGTGCCCTGGTAGGGAATGTTTGCCTACCTCTAACTGATTTACAGCAGATGTTAGTGGTAATAAATTATATCCCACTTCCCCCAGCTCCCTTTTTTTTCTAGAGCTGCTTGAATGTTTTCAAATGAAAAGTCTCTCAACCTTAAAATGCTTTTTTTTTTTCCAAAATGCATATTTTGAAGGGTTATGGATTTTTTCTCTTCCCCCCCACCACCCCCAGTTACACTGAAAAGCAAAGGCTGCATTTTATCCCCTTTCTTTATTTTTGCTTTCCTTTTGCTACTGGAAAGAATGGCACTAAGAGGAAAATACAAGAAAAGGAAAGGTAAAAAATACCGTGACAACAGAAGAACTTCTATGGAAAAAAAGTGAATAACTGAAATAGCTCACTGGCAGAGCTCATGGAACAAGAAAAAAAAAAAAAGTTCAACCCTGACATGTTTTAATTTTTCCCTGTTTTTCCACCAGTTCCCTCTTGACATTACCAAGCAACCACTTGGTCCTTGTTTCATGAAGCACGTGCTAGGCCAGGTAGATGACTTCATGCCTCTTAAGTCAAGCATTTGTTCTACCAGCTCTTTGCACAGATGCAGCTGCCAGAGTTCCAACCACGCTCACAGGAACCAACCTCCATCACCAGTCTCATGCTTCCTAAGAAATAGCAGGAGAATGACCGGGAACATGAGGGCCCAACTTGAAAGGTATTTCCTGAGTCAGAATTAGGCTGGAGATCAGAGGAGAGTTCCTGAGGCAGGGATGCCCCCAAATCCCCATTTTCCACCCCAGTTCTGCTGCCAGGCTCTCTGCAGTGTTGCCTGGCCATCACAACCTAACTCCACAGACTAGGTATAAGGTCCAAGCCTGGCCCCTTCCAGGGAATGCTGTAACCAGTGTTGGTTTGCCAGAGCTTCTGTCCATGACATTATAAACACAAACACCCTGTAGGTAATAGAAGGTGCTGAAGGAAGCCTTTTCCTATAGTGCTCCTATTTTGTTCCTAGCAGGGACCTTAATATAATGATACAGGTTAATATTGCATGTGGGACTTACACTAAGGCCATTTCAGATGAGCTAATTGCCAATGTCTTAAGTGAGGGCACCAGTTGGTGGATATTATCTCTGTGTCTAATTATGTCCACCAGCAAATTGCAAAGTGAAATTCATGGTACTAATTTTATTTATTTATTGATTTCTGTGAAATCCTAGAAGAACCAGAAAATCTGAAGACGTTTTCTTTTCAACTTGCTTTAGGCAGAACTGTCCCAAAAAGTCAATTTTCAGGGAGAAGAAACATTTTTGGAAGTTGGCCCTTTCCTTGGGAGTCTGTAAACTCTAAAAAGCAGAGAAACCTGTAACTGTCTTCCTACAGAAAGGACAGTGAAGTCCCTCCCCATCCTGCAAATATGCAAGGCTTAATTGTGTGTGTATGCGTGCTCATAATCCTATGAATTTAAATTTGGCAACTCTCATGTAAACTTCACTTTATTAATTACATCTGTGGGAGCAAAGGGTCAGCTCTATGAAATATTATTAATTCTGCTTGCTTTTGTAACTAGCTAAGAGCTTTACATTAATATTGTAACCAAGTTACACCATATAAAAGAAATAAAGACACAAGGCACAAAGAGCAAAGTCTATATTCTGAAAACAACCAACCAAACAGGCTTCATCTTAATTTTGCCAGGAACTGAAGAGTTTGTTCCTCAGTTCATAGAATCATACAATGGTTTGGGTTGGAAGAGGCCTTAAAGATCTCTTTAGTTTCAGCCCCTCTGCCGTGGAACCAAATTCCTTGACAAAATGGCATAAAGGGAGTTTCCAAACTCCCCCTGCTACTTTAAGTAGTCTCTCCCTATAATTTCTAAGGAGGTTATGGGGGTGTGCGTGTGTCCCCACTGCATCATCCCTGGAGTAAACCATCGCAGCCAGCCATACAAATCTTGTGTTACAGCAAAAGAGAGGTGGAAAAAAACCCAGGTAAAACTAATTCGGGACTACCAGGTAGCCACAGTCAGTGGCACACAGGAATTCAGGCAGGTTGCCCTGCTGTTTCAGGGCCCAGGGTGCATCTCCTTCTCAGATGAGGAAAATCATTCACTTTTTAACTAACACATCACTGTGTAGAAATCAAGGGAGGAAAAATCCTCGCCAGAGCGCTGAGAGAAGGAGAGGGCAGGGTTGATCGCAGGGCTGCTGCTCAGACTTCGGAGCACTCAGGCTTTGGAGCCCCCCGGGCAGCTTGTGTTTCCAGGCGTCTCACATCGCAGATCTGATTTCAGGCTCAGCCACGGGCAGGCAATGGGTTAACGGGGGACGCAGCACGTAAACTCTATCTGTGGAGATTATGGCATGTTTATCCAGTGTTCAGATTTCCTGTCTGAGTGTTTGGATTTCCTGAAATCCCTGCTATCAGCCCAAGTGCTGTCCACTGAGCAGATCTTTTTTTCTCTCTTTCTTTTTTTTTTCTCCCCCCCCCCCCCCCTTTTTTTTTTTAACTTTGCTCACATGGTAGGTTTTCCTTCCTGCTCTCTTTCCAGTTGTAGTGCCTGTGTCTACTCACCGGTCAGGACATTTATGGATGCAGATCAACACGCTTAGACTCCAGAACTCTGAGGATTGCCGTAGATTGGATTTCCTTTCTATTATTATTATTTTATTTCAGTTTATTTTATCATTTTGTGGCAAGAAAAGCTGAAGAAACATGCTCTTTTTCAGCTGCCCATGGGAAGATACGTTTTAATCTGAGATGGAATAATGGCCTTAGGCTTGAGGAGCAAATCTGGAATGGGAATTCAGACTGCACACGTCCTGGTGAGTTACAGCACGTCGGGGCTGAGAGTGGCTGGTAACGAGCAGCACGGAGACAGGGACAAAGGCTGAGCCCGTCCATTCAATGTGGCTGCGGAGCAAACTGCAGATGGGTGAAAGCTGAAGTCAGAACTTTTTCCAAAAGTCAGAACTTTTTCCAAAAGAAACAACCGAAGTCCATTTTTAGTTCTAAAAATACACGCTGCTCTACATCCCAGATAATGCCTAGGTAGCAAAATGCGTAAGGCCAGACTCTGTGAGTCCTTACTCATGTAAGTAACTTTTACTCCCATAAACAACCTCAGTGGCTTTAAAATGAGCTCGTGTAAGAAAGGAATTGCAGAATAGGGCCCACTTTGTAAATTGCAATGTCTCGCTCTCAGCAAAAATTAATCTGCAAAGTAAAATGAGCATTTTCTGAGTGTCTTTGCATGTTTCCTTGGCCTTTTATGTTTTATTGTTGATCTAGATTTACATTTTAAGAAGAAACTATGTGCCAACTATTTGTCCTATTGTCTCTTAAATAAGTTTGCAGTAGGAGTGACAACTGTATTCTCATGCAGCAACATTCTGGGAGGCCAGGAAGGGGCTTTCTGTTGTTGGAGGGAAAATGCTGAGTGCTATGCTGCTCTGAATGAACTGGAAAGCTGCATTCAGACATGGGGTTTGGCTTAGATAAGGTTTGAGCTTAATTTTTGGATGTGAGAGTTCATGATGGCATTATCAGCCTTAGGTGGTTTCAGTTAACCACAGTCACAAATGCAATGAGTTGATCAGTCTCTAAATCACTGCCTCAGAATTTGAAAAGAAAAAGTCTTCTTTTCAGGCCTCTTTCAAGCAGATTTCATTGTTGGCACCCATGGAAGTGTTGCTGGAGTAAGATGTGGAAGATAAAGCATCATCACTGTTGCAACTTTTGTTCTGTCCCATAGCTAGAGGCTCTGGTTGTGCTGAACATTCCTGAGCTGCTCATTGGAGCCAGTCCAGGGATTTGATTCTGTAATTGTAAGGGAAAAGTTTGATTCAGACCTTGCTTAGATGTGTGAGGAAACATCTATAGGAAACCCAGCTTTCTATAGTAATTTTACTTTAGCTCTGATTTTCCTTAGACTATTTCGTAAGTCCTGAATTCTAGTGTATAATACTGCATATCAAACAAGAGACTTTAATATTTAAATTTTGGGGGTTTAGTAGGACAGAATACTTTCCTTTTTTTATATACCAATAAAGGGAAAGAGCCATTTTCCAAATTCTTTGCAAAGTTTCCAGATCTGAAGTTTTTAAACTAATTGCCTGATGTGCCGGTTTTCCATACAACCCTTTGAATGTGATCCTGCTGCTCATCTTCAAGGTTTACTTTGCTATCAGAGGAAAGTTTACAAGACCAGCCAGACCAAACTCGTGTCTTGTCTGCCTGGGAGCCTTCAGGAATTCATTTTAATCATTAACACGGGGCAACACTGAAACGGATGGCATTTTATGCATTGAAAGGTCAGTTCTTCCTGTGTATGTAGGTTGTACTCTCACTGTAGTGAATTGACTGTCAGAAATGAAAGGAGGGCCAAGGAGTGCCTCACTGAGTTAGACTGGACCTGCCTTGTGGGTAACATGCAATTTGGTGGTCTGTGATGCAACCAAACCGGCTGTAGCAGAAATGTGCCCCTCTCAAAGCTGAAAGAAGAGTCAAATGTCACCAATGATCCACGAAATGCAGAAAATACAGAGTACGGATGAGGAGTCAGGGGAAATATAGAGACTCATCTAGGTCTACCCAAATTTCCCATCTTTGGAAATTTTGTTGGCTTTCTGACGAGCAAGATGCTTGGGACTGGTTTGGCTGTGGGGTTTTACCCCTTTTCTGCAGGGTTGTCAGAACTTTTCTGGTTTCATCCAGGTTGGAAATGCTGTGGGAATAGTTTTTCTGGTGGTATTTTGGTATTTCCTCTTCTGCTCACACCCAGAGCAGGAAGTGCAGAAGCACAACCTTCAGCTCATTGTGTACGTGTTTCTTTTTATAAACCTGAATTCTCTGCCCTCCCCCCTCTTTTTTTTCTTTTCCCCTGATAGCCTTCACATAGGATTAAGTTTCTGTTTGATTTAGACTGAGAATTTTTTGTCTTTTCACAAAACTATACCAAGCACTAAGTAGTTCCTTAATAATTCCCTAATAAGTGATTATCATATTAGTTTTTAATTATCTAAGTGCTATATTACCAATCAGCTACCCACAGCCAATAATGTTAATGTAACAATATCCCCCAGTAGGTGCTTCTGCTGAACCTTCAGCAGCATGAGGACTAACTGGTCACCAAGACCTACCTACTCAGTTGCCCATGAAAAAATTCTGCAAAAGGTCTTTTTTTTTTTTTTTTGTAACCCACCACAACCATTAAACTCTGTAAGATTAGACTCTTCATGCTTTAATGTTCCTTCCCTCACTCATTTTCTTTTTCTGCATCAGTGAGGAGGTTCAGCTCATATGCCCTCACTCCACGTGTCCAACTCACTCACCATCACAGCTGCCAGTATTCCTGACTTTCTTGCTGTTGTTGGCAAGTATGGATAAACAATTTTGACAGGTACAGAGTCCTGCAGAGCTAACTTCATACACACAGTGATGTTTCACTGCTGAGATGATGAATAGACCAGAGGAACTAAACCACTTTCCCCAAAAATGTTCCCCACATCCAAAGCTTTTAACCCCACCCTTTTATGCAGTTTTCCACAAAAAGCAAAGGATTCAATTTTGTTTCATACCTGAGAAAGCAGATCACATTTAGATTGCAGCTTTTGCCTCAAGAATCTCTTAGCCACCTTGTATTGTCTTTAATCTGCCATTTTATAAACGAAAATAAAATTAAGATGAATCTTAAAGTTGGCCCATGGCAAAATAATTATCTCTATTTCCACTTGGGTCCACTCTCAGGACCGCTACGTGAACAGCTCTGCCAGTCGTGTTTGGCAACTGTCCCCATGTTGGATTCCGTTTGTAAGACAATTTGCTCTTCAGCATCACAGTCCTCAAAAAGGCAAGGAAATACAAGCAAAGGGAAGTTAATTTACTTCACTAAAACCCTCTGTAATTTAAGAAGATTTAAGTAGAGGCAATGGAATTACTGAGGGGATTTGAGTTCTGTGTTTGTTTTGGGGTGTTTCTTTTTTCATTGCTGTTGGCTCCAAGTCTCTCTCTTGGGCTTTGGGGAGTTGCAGTGCTCCAGGGAGAGGGCACAAGGAGAGGGAGGGAAAAACTATGTGGGCCATTATTTCAGAGACTGATTAGCAGCAGGGCTCTGCCTAGACCACACATTGCTCCTCCCATGTGGCACCCACAAGCCAAGCTCCATCCATGCTGAAGAGAGCGAGATGTGAAACTCCTTGCTCAGTCCCCCTGAACCCCAACACTGCGTTCAGCCCCGCCAAGTGATGTTTTTAGTGTATCCTCCTCTATCTTGACTGGAGTTAACAAAATCCATCTGTCTCTGTGAGTCAGCAGAAAAGTATTTGGTTTTTATAAGAGTTAAGGGACATGGGATAGGGCAATGTCAAAGTGCAGAAGTCTTCCCCCAGCTAGGCTCTTGCGCATCACACACAGAGAGAAGGTTGTATTTTCAGTTCCTATTCACCAGACAAGCTGATTTACACTAGCACAGGACGTGGCCCGTTGGGGTACATGGCCATGGCTGCCGAACAAGACTCCTTTCATCAGCAAACAAAAGTGCAAATGGGCATCAACCAGCACACACCGTGATGCAGCAGCTGCTGGCAGTTTGGGAAAGCCAAAAGAAAACTCTATTTTCTTCTCATCAAAAGCAAAATGAGGAAGCCTCCCCTCTCCCCTTCCTCCCCCGACACTACCACCCTGGCTCAAGCGAGTTGATACGTAGGTATTTGTGTGGGGGTTTGTTCTCAGTGGTTAACCACATAACAATTTGAAGCATGTGGCTAAATCAAAAGAAACTGCCTTTAAACATTTGCAGGCTGTAATTGTGTTGGAGAGAGTGGAACCCCGGTTGGGGGCTGCTGGCCGCCCTGGGGGCTGCGGCAGGAAGCCTTGAACATCCCACAGCAAGGTCCCGCGAAGAGGGGGGAAAAGCTGATTTTAAGTCTAAGAACTTCTTGACAATGCTCTGCAGCCAGGGCCAGATGTTCCCAACTCCTCTTTCGCGTCTTTACTTGGTGTGCCAGGGCGAAATGCCTGACGGGAAACAAAACAGAGGGAAGAGAGGTGGCAAAAAGAGGGAGAGTGTTCTGTCACACCACTTTCATAAATAAAGCCAGAGGAAAAATAACAAACAAATTGGAGAAGTTTTGCTGTGAAGCTGAGCGTGCCTGAGACTGCTGTGTAATCCCTGGGGGAAGGAGTGAGAGGTGGGTGGTGTGCGTTGGAGAACCAGGCTCTGGAGGGGAGGGCAAGGAACAACCGTGTTTGGGAGTGGTAAAATGCCTCATTAGAGCTCCTTCATCCCTCAAACCTGAATTTGTTGGACAGGGAGGAAAGACTAGAGAGAGATGTACTTGTGTAGGTAAAGATTCCAGCACCTGCATGATGCCACATTATCCCAGAACTGTGGAGCTAATGCTAACATCCAGTTTTAAAGCATTTTGGGCTTAAAGAAGATATAAAACTGAAGATTGCAACATTTCCCCATGGGAGAAGCTGTCCATGAGACATTCTGCAAGTGGTTTGTGACTCTCTAAGGTCATGGGCTTTTAATTGCCATTTGATCCAGTGCATCCTCAGTCCATGATTAGGAAAGCCTTAGTTACACATGGACATAATCCAAAGTGATCATTGCACAAACAAAAGAGGGAAATCAATCTTCTTCACCCAGCTGCAAACCTCACTTATAATTTAGTAGGTAAAAATACCACATCTGTACAATCACCAGAATGGTCCCTGATCTAGCAAAGTAAATGACTTTTGGAGTATGGCCTTAAGGTTGAAAACTCAACCTTATTTGGAGAAAAAGCAAATAAGGCCTTGACAAATCCTCTCTCCTGGTTACAGTGACTGAAGCTGTAGCCTTGTGAGACAGGGATTAGATGGGCTGGGATTGCAGTTAGAAATCTAGCTGTGCCCCAGGGTCCTGGAAGGACCTGCAACTCCATGCATCCCTCATATCTGTTCTCCAGCGTGGGGAAAAAAGAAATCAACTTTTAGTTAGTGGCTGAACGACACCCCTGGGATTGCCACCTTCTAGCATGGAATTATGATGTAACCACAGGTAAATCACTGCAGGCACGACCTAGACCAGCAGCAGGAGCAGCGTGGCTGGCTCCCACTTACTTTTTGTTCATCTCTGCAGGAGCCAAAAGGGAGCAGGTACTTGGGAAATGCAGGGCACATGGTTGATGTTCTCCTGAAAACTATGGTGGAAAGGAGAGGAGGGAGATGTGTCCTGCCACGGCTGGCACAGCTGCATGCCCCTTTTATAGCAGTTGGCCAAATGCCTAGAAAGCAATTTTGTCCTGGCTAGAACTGTCAGACAGAGAGAGAGCAGGACATTTCAGGTGCTAGGACAAGCCTTATGGTATCTAGATTCAGCATAACACCAAGCCCTTAGCATAGTGCTATGATTCTATATAGGAACATAAAACCACCTGAGCCAATGCTTCAGGATCCTGTCTCCAGTAGTGGCTGACACATGTAGGATACAACAATTGAACAGGAAGAACATGTAGAGATATATCCCCAGATTACAGCCCTGGCTTTCCAGGATCTCATCTAGAGGATTTTCTGAGCCAGAGCTCATACTTAGGATGTGCTTGTCCTGCAGATATTAGCAACATGGATTTGTAAGCTTTTTCCTAGCTAATAGACATTTTAAGTATCAATTTAAAAGAAGGCTTTTATGGGTACACAAGATTGGTAGACAAAGGTGGGTAAGCAAATTAATGGAAGGAATTTTGTCCTGAATTTACAGGTATTAAATCATTACTGACAGTGAGGGTACAATCCTAGTTTCCTAGTTGATTTATAGTAGTGTTACAAACTGAATTTTGTGGAAATATTTCAGTTTTATTTGTCAGTAAATAAGATTATGCCAGCACCATGGAAATCTAACACTTACTGTATCTAATTTAGCATGGAACTATATTGGTACTTTCCTTATGCATTAAAATTCAAGCAGTTCAGTAGTCACACAAATTAATATGCTTACTGATGTAATCATTTACATAATGGCATATTTGTCATAAAATGTGTAAGATTGCATTCTCTGCTCATGTAGGATATTTGCTCCATCCATCTGATAAGAGGCAGGCTGTAGTTGCACATCTTTTAATAATTATTTCAGCAGGTGTCCTTTTATTCCTGTTCATAATTAGTAGCCAAGTACTTAGCAAAGCTTGTCAGGATCAGAAATTCCTACAATTGAGTAGTTGTCTATATTCATGAACAAAGAGGACCTCTACCTTGGTAGAATAATTTCTGAAGATATTTTAAAATAACTAAGGTATTTAACACTAACAGGTACCATAATTCTACATTAAGTGTAGAGCTTTTGAATGATTATCAACCAGCAGGGTATAATTCCGATGTTACATTTGTCCTAAATTTATGTCACAATCTGATTCCAGATTTAATCAATGGTAAGATAGGTCTTTGCCAGAATCCTAGATCTCACAGGTTATTTAAACCTCGTAATTTTTATTTCCTGTGTTTATGAATTTGGGGTTGAGAAGGAGCTATCATATTGCACTATTGACCAGGATGAGGTTAAAATTGACTATCCAAGATGATCTACAACTGGTATTTGTTCTCACTACCTAGACAAATGGGATTTGGTTCAGTGGAAACATATTTCCTTACTTTTGAGAATATTAGACTTAAAGGGCGTCAGTAGCACAGGAACAAGGATAAAAAGGTGACTGTAAGTCATGTGCTGGAGCCATACAACAGCCTACCTGACATCTGGTCTGAATTACAGAAATCTCTAGATGGCTGAGATTTATGTTTTTCTTCACAGAGTTCCTTGGAAGCTCAGAACAGTAATTATGGTGTTTCCCCCATAGGGTGGTATATACATGTCTGCACAGGGTATATCACAAACTCCTACGCTTCGTCCCTTCCATTGCCTTTGAGCACAGAGAACAGCCTGGCTGTAAGGCTCCTCTTCAGCCAGAAACATCCTTCCCCCAAGGATCATTTCTAACACTAATTCTGCCCATTTTAAGGTTTCCCAAACAGACTAACCTCTAAGCTCTAAGCATCTCCTTCTCAAGTTTGGGGTGTGCAATAGGCTCATGTCCTGTGAGTCACATCAGCAGTGTCCTAAGCAAAGCCCTCCAATAGCTACAACTTGAGCATGAGAATTAGACTTAGAAGTAAACTCCTGACATAGATTTACACCATTAGATTAGGAACAAGAGGGAACATGACCCCAGCCAGTAAGATCAGGTTTAGGCTGACCCTAAGGAAAACAAGGAGCCTTAGACAACACTTTTCCATGATGTTGGTGCTTAAAAACACCTTTTAATTTAAGGGAACCTTATTTGTGTTGTGATTTACACCCTGGGACAAAAAAGTAGCTTACATCATGGAAATTCATACTATTTAAATGGAATTTAAATAATGTGTTATTGAGAACTTTGCAATATCTACAGCCTGTCTCTCTAAGTGAGATTGAAGTAACTGCGTGCTGTGTGTGCATGTGTCCCCCTGAGACTTTGACACCCCCCCCAACCAAGACAGGTGGAGGAACAGAGGACTCAAGAGCTCCTACACACTTTGTAAAAACAGGTAGACTGCTAGAAGGAGGAAACAATGCTTGAAACCTCTAACTAACTCTTCCCCAAGGGAAAAGCCACAACTACTGAGAGACAAAAAGAGAATTTCCACAGGAGTGCAGTGCTGTGCTCACAACAACCCAGGAGAAAAACTTGCACAAGCGTTTGCCCCTCCAGGCTGTCCACATGGGGCTTCAGAGTTCCCAAACCTTCTTGGTGTTCATGCAAACCTGGGTATGCCAGTGTGGCTTTAGGAGCAATAACATTTAGGTGAAATACACCTGTTGTTATTTATCTGAGTGCTTAAATTCTCTCTCCTTGGAGAAACACCTTCTTGCCATTAAACAGGCCATTAAACCACCATGTTAATGCAAAAAAGCATTTCCTGGGGATAATAATATCCTGACAGTAGTATTGCTTGCACACTAGTGCTGGCTGCTAGTACAGTGGCAACATTTTGCTTAGACAAGTGATACCAGGAGAGAATCCTTTTTGCTAAAGCTGGACATTGTAGGTAAAAGCTTAAATCAGTAATTTTCAAAAGCTGGTTGCCCAAAATTCAGAATGTTAGCTCATAACAAAGTCCTGGGTAGACTATTTCAATGTCTTTTTGAGAGTGAGGTCAGTTATTTCAGCCCACTAATTAGAGTTTTGGTAGACAAGAGTTTAGCACTTCCTCTGGAGTTTCCCAGTGCAGGACAATGTAAATCCATCCTGAGCTGCAGAACATTTGTTTTTATAATTCAAGGCCTGTTCTAAATAGATACCATCAGCTGGGCCAGGCTGTTGAAGACAAATCAATTTGCATCTTGCAGAAAGACACTGGGCTCCCTTCAGAAAGTGAACATAGATGGGAAAGAAACTGAGATACCCAGAAAAGACAGGTCAGTGCTTTGGCCCCTTAGCACCTCCAGCCACCTGCAACATAAATGAGTTTGCCAGGTTAAGCAGGAGAGGAGCGGTGGTCACAAACACTAGAACGGAGCAGTATCACCCAGCTCCTACTCCAGAAGCAAACTGCAGAGGGCTTTGCTCTGTTTCCTACAGATATAATGCAAGGGAGGAGGAAGAATTACAGTGACCAGGCAGCATCTGTGTGAACACTGACAACACCCTCCAGTCTCGACAGTAGTTATCATGAGAAAATACGTTTCTGCTTTGTCCTTTCTTGTGTATGATAGAAGCAAACAAAATACTTGTTTCCTGAAAAGGAAATAGGTTTATTCTGGAATGTGCTGGGCAGTTCAGGTTCTTCTAAGTACTGAAGGATGTATATGTGGGATTTCAACATTTTTAACTCCTCCCAGGATATTTGTGCAATATTAGTTTTGACAGTTACTGCACAGTTTTTGCAGCGAATGGTAGACCTGACGTAAGGAAAGCTGGCCTCATTTGTGCTGTTAATGTAGTCTTTCTTAGAAGCAGAAGCTATTTGCAAGATCATAACTTCCCTCACAGACACTATTTTTAAGTGGATAAGAGTTCTCTCAGAGGAATAATAGTCTTACTTCTGTTCGCATCTGCGCAGTGTTTTCCTGATCAGGAGATCAAGAGAAAAAGGATCTGAACAACTGCTTCTCTAACTAATAATGAACAGAGAGCTGTGCAGTAAATCATAACGTGCAATGAAATAAAAAACAAAATTTGGCTGGAGATTAATGGCTGGAATGGGACTTATTGAATTAAATTGGATCAGATGTTCTCTGGAAAAAACTCTGAGATAGATTCACAATGGTCTATGGTATTGGCTTTGTTTTTCACAAAGGAAGATTTAACTTGAATGTTTTGTAACTACTAACAATTTCTAGGCCCTGGTGAGTGGTCTTAGGGGCTTGTGGGAAAGGACAGGCACTGGCTGGCTTGCAATCATGGTCCCAACAGGCAGTGGAGGTAACTGAACTCAGAGCCTCCCCGATACAGAGTGCCACAAACTTCTCAAGTGTTACAGGGGGCATTGCATTTTTACAAGATACGGAGGGCTGACTTCAGTTCCCATGTCCAAGGGCAGATTCATGATTACAGGTCTGCTACAGAGACAGACAACCCCATGGCTGTGCTCACAGTCCAACTGCACCTCTTATGTTCCCTGTTAGGTGGTTTAGGTGCCTCCTTCTTACTGTGTCTTCTCCCATTAACCCACTTTTAAGTGTCCAGCCTTCCGGATGTTGTCTAATGAGACATATGGGCAGCTGACTCGGGCTTTTGAATTTTCCCAGGGACTAAGGCACTCTAAACCTACCCTTGGCTTGGTATTTCAGTGCCAGATTTGCTTGTGACTCCAACTTAAGCAGCAAAACATTTGCACTTCAATCACTGCTCACTGAAGAAACCGGCCTAAAACTGTAAACCAGTGATGGGGATTGACACCTCCCATTGGTGCCGGTGGTTTTTCTAATCAGAGATGTCTCTTATCTTGTCAAGATCCAGGCTCAGGTCATTAATATAACAGAGGAAGGAAACCAAGGCTGCATAAATTGTCACTGATTGTGCTAGAGATACCAAAAGTCTTTCCTCTTTAATTAATTTGCTGAACTGCAAGTGAAACAGATGCACAGTCCGACAGGCCAAAAGGCCCACCTTGGTAGGTGTGATGCTGAAGGGAATGCACGCACCTGCCCCTCACCTGCTCTCAGGCATCTGGCAGATCTGCAGTGCTGGGTTTAGTGACTTTGCCTTATTAACTCAGGTTCCTTATGCTTTTGTGAAAAATGGACTTAACAACAGTTGCCTAAAGCCAGAAAAAGAGGAGCAAGACTACGTTATTAAAACCCAGAATGCAATATCATTTTAAAATTCATCAAAGTGCTTAAAGGAAATTCTCCAGAGACTGGGGACTTAGTCATCCAGGTTTCTCCAGCTCATTTTGATAATTGCCCCTTGAAACAGTTGTCTTTCTTTTTTTTTTTCCTCTCTTTTTCTAACACTGCCACTTGGTAAGTATTCACTGAGCAGGCAGCTCAACTCCACAGCTGCAGAAGGTCAAAAGAAACCTCAAGATTTCCACCATGCACATCTCTACTTTCTGTAACATGAGCCAACCGCATCCAAGTACATACAAAATACTCATCTCACTGTCACTTGTAGAGATATTAGCAACACTTTAGCTAGTTTAACTAATTAATGCACTGTTAAAATTAATTTCTTTATTAAGTGATTTATTAAAAAAAAGGTGGTGTTTAGAGACAATAATGTGTGAGTTATTCAGTATTTTTAACTACCTTCAGGCCTGGAGACACTCAGTCTCAGTACTTTCCTACCTTCTTGAAAACTATATGATCTGATTGCTTCTGTCTCTATAAATTCATACTGTCACCAAGACAGGCAGACCAAGTACTGTCACATGAACTTGAGCAGGAAACTGATACAACTGAAACTGAAAAAAGAAGTTATTTTTCAGCTGCGTCATTCCGTTGGTAAAAACATAAAACTTACATTACAACATACAGTTTCATTGTGGGGTTTTTGTGCAACTTCTACCCAAGAAAATCTAAAGATCAGTACAACTTCCCATTATATTGCCACTGGAAAATATGACAGCATCCATAGTAGTGCACCAATAGGGACTTTTTCCTGGGGTTTTCCCCTAAAAGTTTTGGGATTTTTTTTTTTAAATTTGTTTTCTTCCTCCTGATATCTCTTACTGACTGTAGAATTAGAGGTACAGTCTAGTATCTGCCCATACAGTCTTATATCTGAACCTTCTGGTGTGGTTCAGGCAGAAATAAGAAGGCCCTGCTGCAATGCACTTAGGAGATGCAGCATCCTTGGGGTAGGTGTCTGTCTCTGGGCTCAGCACTCTCTCTCTTTTAGTCAGCAAAATGAAAGAAGCAGTTTAGGCTGTGATTCATCTGACTTTGTAGACGTCTACTTTAGTACCTCTGTTTTAAACAGCTACTTCTGCAGGATGAGGTGAGCTGCACCCTATTTTCACTTGTCTGTATTTACTGTATCAACAGTAACAATAAAAGGAGCCTGGAGTGAGCAGCCCAGGCAAAGATACTTTGTCAGATACATCCCACTTTTTACAGACTAAAAGTTGAATGAGAGCTCACTAGAGGTAAAGAATCCCATTTACAGGGACTGAGTTTGGATCAAGTTGTTAAAGCTCTGTTCTGTCACTTTTGAGTTAATGTCATTTTTCTATGTAGACAGAAATCACAGAATCACAGAATAACCCGTGTAGGAAGGGACACACGAGGATCATTGACTCCAACTCTTAGCCCCTCCTGGGACAATCCCAAGAGTCACACCATGTGCCCGAGAGTATCATCCAAACACTTCTTGAACTCTGCCAGGCTTGGTGCTGTGACCACTTCCCTGGGGAGCCTGTTCCAGTGCCCAACCACCCTGTGGGTGAAGAACCTTTTTTCTAGCATCCAACCTAACCCCTCCTTACACAACTTTAGGCCACTGATTTCAAAGAGAAAATGATCCATGCTCATGGATCTGGGCATGAGTCACTAATGGGTAGATAAAGACACAAAGCACAAAAGAAGAGAATACTTAGGAACATCTTTCTATGCCTGTATTGAGGTTCCTATGTGCCTTGTATTTGGGGAAATTCTGTACAGATGCTTTGATAGTTCTGCACTCAGCTGAAGGACAGGATGGTTAGAAGTATTATTGAGCCAAAATAAATGACATTTTCACAGGGCTGCTGCTAAGTAGAACACTGGTTCTCGTTGGCAGAAGGGGAAGTCATGAAAAATACAACACTTTGAAGGGCAAAGCAGTACCAAGACAAGAGGGGTTGGCAGAAGGCACCGTGGTGCCATCCTTGTGATCAGAGGCTGGCCCTCTTCTTGAGACACCAGACTGGACACAAGCAGAAGTCACAAACTGGAGCTTAACGGTCTTGTCTTCAGTCTGATGTAACCATCTTACAAATATATATGAAATATATTAATTTCTGTGAGGTCTTCAGACACAAGGACAGTGCATGACCTCATTAGTACCTGACTAATCAATGAAGGCTGGAAGCAGGAGGAATGCTGTTTGCTTTGCTTGGGAGCTGCCGACGCAGCAGGAAGGAAGCACATGGAAAGTTCAGGTGCATCTGACTTTTTGTGCAGACACAAGTTGATCTTTAATATGGCTATACCAGGTTTAGTTTCTAATTTTAATACTTACTCTCTCCTAAAGTCACAGCCAGCAAATGGCTGATCTTGAATTCAGCCCAAAATCAGTGGCTATTGAGAGTGAGTGGGGGAAGTGACAAGAGGGCTTGATGTTGCATTCAGATTATATTATTAATCTGTAATCTATATACCATGCACAGGGCAGTTTGCTATAGACTATGTACTGAGTAAATAATTAAGCAGCAACTAACTGTACAGAGAAGGTAGGAAGTACTCTTGTTTGTTATTAGCCCCTCACAGTCTTCAGAAGTGGATTATAAGTAACTCAGAATCTTGGGCTATGGATGGCAACCTTGTCATCAAATATAAAAAAATACCCTTGATGAGGTCAGTGAAAGCTCTCCAGAGGTCTGAAGCTGGACAGCAGACACTCTGATTAGCTGCTGCGTCCACAAAATACAAATTCTTCCCTGAGCCCAAGAAACAGCTGATGGATATAGTCGGAAGTGATAAAAAGGGTCACTCTTAAGTGGATACAAGGAGATTTAACTCATAACACCATCATCCTGAAGCCCTTACACAAATAACAAAAGACAGGTTTCAAAAACTAGAGGGTCCTTCAATCTAAAGACTTACACAAATCTTTGTCATATATCTGAGTCTTAAAGAAAATTCGCCTCTGAATGAGACTGCAGAAATCTACCAAACAAGAACCCTTAGGCCTTCTGGCCCTCTATAGCAACATGCTGTCACATCGTGTGGTGGTGATATAGTACAAAACTGTGGAATTATTTTAGAATTATCATATTTTGCAGCATGAATTCCTAAACCACAAATTGTCCAGTGCAATTATTCTATAGCTTTTGCACAGCCCATCCATGATTATTTCATAATCATATGACAATCATATCAGATGAGGATGGAGAAGTAATTTCCATTTTAACAGTCATACCATCTCCTAAAACTAGGTTCTTTTCTATTCAGTTGCTATTTCTAAAAGCGCCATCCAAGCAAAGTTCTGAATCTTTCAGTTGATTTTCCATACATATTCTAACGTGGGTATTTCAAGATGAATAGAAGAAATCTCATACTTTGCCAATATATTTAAAAGTTCAGTGGAATGACCTCAGGATTAATAACCTGACATCAATCCAGTGTAAAACACTGGAATGGCTAATTCCAGGCACTATTTATAAAGAATCAGAGAAAAGTAATGCAATTCATGCCAATCAGGATGGAATTAAGTAAAATATATTTTATTTCAAGAAAGCTATCTTGATATTTTTTGAGGTTTTAAATTTTCTAGGGAAAAAATCTATACTACTGATGTAATACTTATAAACTTTGGTAGCACTTTTGGCACTAAACAAAATTTTGATTAAGAAACTAGAATTATCTAAAATCATCAATGTAATGATTGAATAGATTAAAAACTGAGCAATTTACATTCTTAAAACCCCTTATAAATAGGGACTCATCATCAAGAGGATGTCAGTCAGCTCTTCAGGGTCAATTCTGGGCTCTATGCTGGGTTTGTACAAGTCAGTAATAAGTTTTCCATTATTGGTTTTTTTCAGGATTTAGCCCATGTTTATAAGCGTGCTAATATTTTGATAGTGTATTTTTATGGAAGCACTGAAAACCCATACAGCTAATGTATGAGGTCAGGACAGAGCTTCTATTGCTTGGGACGCACTAAAATCAAGACCAGAGACAAACATCCTCAGATTTGCTTCACTGAAGTTTGTTAGACCACATTGTAATAGTGTTATCCAAATCATGGATTAGGACAAAGCCAAAGAACATATGTTTGTCACATCCTGTTTGGATGATACCAGCATAGACACAAACAGAACAAGCAGATTCTGGCACAAAATCAAAGACATTTTTGTTAAACTCACAGTTGTTAAAGAACATGTCAATTATCACATGGACTGAGTAATTAAATTCTATATTTTGCCCATGAAAATATCTTTAATATTGTAAAATGTCATTTTCAAAGACATTTTCAGCAGAACATAGACAGAGCAAAGATTTGATTCACAGCAGTTCAAATAACAGCTTATTTTTTTCATTTGCAGGAAATAAGTTTTTTTTACCTGCTTTATTTTAAAGCTTCTTGGGATATAAAAGCTTTCTGCTCAGTCATTGGCTGTAAATTGCAGAATGAAGCAGTAACCTACAGCATTTCCAAATGAAGTAGTCTGTTTATACAGAAAGCACAAGAGCTATAATTACTACATGATCACATTTGTATATCGAGGTCAGATTTATGTGATTCACGCTATTGTTTGGACATAAAGGGAGCTGATTTTTAGCATGGTGGCGCGCAACTACTATTATTGTTATATCACTGACTGTAGAAACAATATTAACTTTTGCTCATTTGAGTTTTTCTAGTTAGGTTAACTACAGCTCAGGCATGTTAGAAAACTGGCTGGTTAGTATTTGCCCTAAAATGTTCATTATATTTGCAAAATATGTATTTATATTATTACTGTCCAGGTTGTATATTCTATTATGAAAGAAAAAAAAAACAACAAAACCTCCAAAATAAAAAACAATTTAAGTCATTAAATGATTTATGCATGAAATCAGACAGAGTTTAAGCAATACCTAATGCAGGTAATTAAATAGCGTACAAAATATTTCCTGATATTTTCTTCTCCTTTGCAAAATCCCTGAATAAGATTTTCTTCTTGACTAGTACCAAATATATTGGCAAATTTTATATTCTGTTACTGAGAATCCATTGTCTCTCCATACTACTTAACCAGTTCTAAAAGTTTAAAAATATAAGGATTCAACTCATTATACTTACTAGTTAAGCATTAGAATTAGTCAAGCACATAGATTGTACCAATTAATTCAATATAATTGTATGTATTTATAATCAGGCACAAGAAAAAATGCTTTCCTAATGGAATCAGCTATTGTATTATTGTACTGAATTAAATTGCCACCCAGCTGCCATTAGTGTCAACCTGTTCTTAGTTAGACCCCTTTCTTACTGAAACCCCAACTAGTTTTTCTCTTTTTAGGTGTAGGTGTCCCTGGGTAAAAGGCAATCATATTTCTCTGGTTTTCATTGTTCTCTGTCTCTTCTGGGCTTTTATATTTCATGTTCACTTCTTGCTCCCACTCACATACTGTCATATGTAAGGATTTTACATAAACCTGATAGTATTATCTTCACATTGCCAAGTACAGCTGGGAAGCATTGGTTTTCCTTTTTTGGGGGGGTGAGAAATAGAGTCAAAATGCCATCTTGATGCAGCCTAAAATCTACTACTGTCTTTAGTTCAAGAGTTTCATAAAAGCTGTACTTAGCCTCAAAAGACAAATCACTCACGTGGGCATAAGGTTTGAAGAATTTGCCATTTGAATGGTGCCCTAATAAATTGTCCAAAGGTCGTAGATTCAGTGTTGAACCCACATGAGCACATTCACCACCTTTTCTCTCTCTAGGAGAGCCGCATATGTTTCCTTCTCAGTGCTGTTTCTCACCAATCAATGATGATAAATTCAACCAACTTGATTTCTTTATAAATATTTTTCTAGATTTCTTTGATATTTCATTTATTTGCTGGTTGCTGTTGTACCAAGAGGCCCAAAAATGAACAGGAGACATAGAAAGGGAATATAGTCATCCTAAACCACTGAGATCTAACCAAAAATGTTGATAACTCTGCTTATAGCAAATGAATAATTAAATAATATTCAGTAGATTCTTATAGCAGATGTAAAGAGACTCTGTGACTTTTTAGACTTACGAAAAATAAATTGCCATCAATTCAAAATGTAAATCATAGTTACTCGTCAACTCAGGTCAGCGCCCAATTTAGAAAGCAATGAGCCATTATATATATTTTATTTCTTGCTTTGATTTGAATAGTATAAACCTATGATGATGAAGGTGATTTTTTTGCCTAAGGAGATGGATAATATAATGAAAAGAAAGAGGCGTTCTGTAAAATTAAACAATTTTAAGCAGACATGTCATCATGGGTTGAATCAGATCCAGGGTTGCCAGTGGCTATGGTGGTACTCAGCTGTCTGTCAGGGGAGGCCCTTCCCAGTTCACAAAAAAAACCAGTGCAGTGCCCAGGCCTTCTTCTAACAACTTTTTTCATGCATGTAACACAACATTCAGGCATAATGTTCTTGGTTTAAGGTAGATACTTCTCTTGCATACTTGACTTCAAATCAAAGGACTCACCTCTTCCTTATGAGCAGAGCCAATAACCATTTCTTCTCCTGTGCTGCCAAACTGGTGGCATACCTGGTAGAATTTCAGATCCTTTCCAGTCAGTATGTAAAAATCTGAAATCTGCTGGTTAAAGAGCTGCCTAGCCCTCCTAATAACAAAAAAGCTCTTGACAACATCACTTGAAAGTATCATAAAGGCTCAGAAACAGAAAGGAAAAATGAGATAGTAACATCCCATCCAAAAAGTCTTATGTTGCAATTTTTAATTGAATCTCATGTGTCTTAGAGACAGGGATTATTCTGTTATTTTTAATGTTGAGGATTGGCAAACCTCCAGACCCACATGACATATCTGGAAACACCAAACAAACAGGACAAAACCCATAAACAAACTACAGCAGTCTCTGGGGAAATAGGTCAACAGGCCTAACCAGACTTCTCTTAGACAGAAGGTTAAAAAAAAAAGACTTATAGAGGAGGAAATGTGCTTTTCCTCATGGAATCAAGGAATCAAGTGATGTGCTCAAGTGAAAATGGGCAGACTGGTTAAGCAAAGGGTGTGATCTGGGAATGGTCTCCCACTCCCCTGTGGCCTTAGCTCCTCTGTTTGATCCCAATCTCATCCTTATGTGTCCTTGTCACATCTCCCATTCTGCCGGCTTACCCAGTCCACATCTCTCTGTCTCATGTGATTTGTCCCAGACTCCTTGCTTTATCAACTCATGGCAAAGTCTTCTGTGTAGCATTCGCCTTCCCAGCACCAATATCTGGCCCCAAAACCCTGTCAATCTTTTTTCTGCCTTGTCCTTTTGGACCAAACATGGCGATCAGCCCAGAAGGGCTCAAAGTGAAAGGTATGTGCCAGTTCTACCTACCTTTCTGAGGCTCTGCAGCATCTCTAACACCTTCCTTCCCCTAGAGCAACACAATGTTTAACCTGGAAAGAGTACACAATATAATAGCAGAGAAGTCTGATGAAAAACTGCAAAACCATTTATCCATGGTGTGCTATGACTGTCCCCCCACACTCTCCTTCCCTCTCTTACACGCAGGATTGCTCCCCGTCAGAACGTTTCTTGCTCCCAGTCTCTTTATCCTTCAAATCTTATCTCCATCTTCCAAAAAAGATCAGTCTGGTGCATACACCTGACATGGAAATTTTCAGCCTGAATGGTTAGACTGAAGTTATATCTGAAAACAGGGTCTTCTGAAGTGTCAGACAACTTGGACAGATGATGTTACCAGCGTTGCACTCAGTGCAGCTGAGTGAGTAGTTGCCACATTGAGTTAGACAGAGAGTTTTCCCAGCCAGCTAAATGAAACTCTCCTGTAGCAATTTTTAACAAGGTGTTATTTTTCAGGGGATTTCTATTGGATCTCATTACCACAATGAAATTCAAAATATCAAATTCAGTGATCAAATAACGTACGATAAATTGCCATCACTGAAGGATTAACAGACATTGTTTCATATTGACTGTTTGAGTAAGTGACCTTGTCAGTGCCGTAGTTTGGTCAGTTTTACTTCCTTGATCTTTTCTCCTCATCTAGGTAGGTTTCTGGTCGTGACAGATGAGACATGAGATCTTCAGCATCCAGGCTTTCAAGCTTTTCTTCAAGAGATTCACTATGGAATCGGTAAGAAAGACAAAAGACATAAACATAAATGACCAGGTTAAAGAGTAAAAAGCAGACCACAGAATCTATGAAAAATAAGCCCAGAAGACACTGATTTTATCAATTGTAATACCTGCAAGTGGGTTTTTTTTCTGCTTAATGCCACTTTGGACATTACTACAGTGCGTGTTTCTCAGAAAATGTCTAAATTACTGATCCTTCCAAGGATCAAAAATTCCAATAAAGCAGTAAATACTTATAAAACATTGATTACCTGAGCACGTACTTCAAACAAACACATTTATTACATATTTTGCTTTGCTGTAATAGATTTCAAAGCTGAATAAGGGACACAGGGAATAAAAAGGACACTCCTTTCAACTCATCTAGATCTAGTAACTGATGTTGTTTTAACTTTGAAAACAAGAAATCTCTGAGATCAGCCTGAAAAATCTATGGCAAGATTTGTGTGGGGGCTTGAAAAGAGGAGGGACTCTCTTTGCATGATATAAAGTGCTGAATAGCACACAGTTGTCTAAATATGCTTTTGTTTATTCAGTCTCTGGATGATGAGTGCTCTTGTTTTAAAGTTTCCACTGTGTTTCACTGAACCACTAAAAGCTACATTTGGATTGCCTAACTTGAACCACAACACTGATGGTTAAGGCTGCAGTGTTCTTTGTACCTGGTGCCCTGGCTGGAGCTGCCCTGGCACAGGTCACTGCTCCCCATGTGACCATCGCAACGCTGTGGGACTTTCATCTTTTCTTCCTCCCTGGGGGAATTAGTTGACCATATTGCACTCCAGACCAGCCAAGAGGGTGAATCACTGTTGCTGATCTTCTAAAAACTGAATAAATCCTCCTTTGGTGCATTTGCTTTGTCACATGGCTACACATATTTTTCCTTTTTAAGTCTATGATGTCTTAAATAAGCAAAAGTTCAGAAGTCAAACAACCATCTTTGAAAAAGATGGATACGCTGGACATTCTTATTTGATTTTGAAATAGCACTTACATTTTTACGCTCCTAGATTTTCTTGGAGAAATAAAACACAACCACCAACAAGAAAATAAGTAGTGTTAAGTTCCCTGAAATCAATTAAACCCAGTTTCATTTCATACTTTTGTCTTGACTGCTGCTCCTGAGGAGGTGCAAACCATCACTGAAACTTTTCCCATGACTGGGACACTTAGAGGATCTTTCTCCCACACTGATCGTCTTGATAAAGAACAAGATGATGGTGAGCCTTTCCTATCCTCAAAGGCAAGAAACAACTTTTTCCTCTGCTCATTTCCATTTTCCCACAACACTTTTATGAACCGAAGGATTTTGACATTTTTTCTACCCTCCTTTCAAATCTTATGGGATGAGCATTGCTTTAAAAAAATCCTTAGAGGCAGGATAGATGAGCAGATGGTCACCCTCTACAAGAGAGCCAGTTAACTTAGGAAGATGGAAGCTCGAATTCAGTGATTAAAAGTAGAAGCAAATGAGTAACCAGAGAAAGGGGCTGCTGTGGTGAACTTCTCAACTGAAATTCTGTACTTCTTTATTTCATTTAGCACCATGTAAACACTGATCCAATAGAGATTTGGTTCACACAGTAAGACTAGTTTCCAAAAGCTTCCATATGGTTATCTGACATCCTGAGTTTTAACAGAACCGCACAATTTCAACATTCAAACATGTACATTAAAAAAGCATGCAGACCATAATTTTAAATATTTAAAAATAAATATTTAAAAACTTTTGCTTGAGCATTAAAGCAGATATGCCTCTAATTATTTCAGGTCTTATGTATTGTTAAACATATTGATCTACCTAATAAAACGAACAAATAAACAAAAAACCCAAACAAAATAAAATCTCATTAAAAACCAAAAGACATCGCTCCTGAATTGAAAATTTCCTGTGCTACATTCAAGTCCAGAGTGTGGCTAAGTGATGCATCTTTGACAATAGTAGCTTATATGAGGGAAACACAGATATGCCAGTAAGTTGAGGGGTTGCAAGGACCTTTTTTATAACATCCAACATCTGCAGATTTATTTCCAGCATTTCTCTAACAAGATGCTATTTAGGAAATTAACAAATGAAATATGCTCAGTCAACACTATAAGCCAGCATTTGAACTTCAACTCAGTATGTCCATATACATTCATGTCTGCAAACTGTGTCTTAACAAAGCAGGTGTAAAGGCACAAATGAATTCTGTGCCTCTGTTTAGGGTCTTAGTCCTTCTTCTTCCACAAAGTACTGCTTTTATGCTAATAAAATCATAATACAGAGGGGGAACTCCATCACAAAACCAGATCTTTCTGCTTTATATTCTCACATCATGATCAACTAGTAGAAATAAACTTTTTCATTTACCTGCCAAACCTTTTTGTCTATCCAATAAAATGGTGACAAAATTGTTTGGCCTGGGAGCCCTTCCCATCTTTCAGCTATTATTTGAAACTCTTGCAATAAAATGTATAGTAAAAATACTTAGTTCTGATATAGCAGTACTCAGCTGTAAAAGCCCAGTGTGCTTTCACCTAGAAAAATAAATGTAGTTGTCTGCATTCCACAGATAGAGAAACGATGTACGCAGAGATCAAATGCCATGTCAGAGCCATGAGTGGCACCCCAAAGACATGATCCCAGGTGTACAGAGCCTTTATTTCATTTTCAAACTACTTCCCAGGTTCCTTTTGGTCTGAACCTCCATTTTCACTGCAGGCAAAACGCATGCTGCCATCAGCATACATTTAGCTGCTTAGGTAGAATCAGAGATGTGCCTGGTAATGACACAGCCAAATCATTTCCAGAGGGAAAGAGAAAATATTGAAATGTTTGCAATGTGGGTTGAGGCTTTATTTCATTCCCTTTTTATTTTGGAGAGCCTGTTATGCCAGCTGCCCTGCAACATGTTCATTTCTGCAGTATCATTCTCCGATTTTAGTCATTGCTATTTCTCATATTAAAAAAAAAAAAAAAAAAAGCATTCAGCTACTATGATTCCTGCTTTGGAAGGACTCTTATTTCTCATTTCAGTCAGAGTACCCTTTCATGATATATTGGCTTCATCTTGTCCTTTGCAATCCCATGGACACGGCCTGCTCTCATGGCAATGTGTCTGCAGTGCCCTTCCAACAATCCTCCATGGATTCGCTCAGGGTCAGGAATGCAAGGATAACCACTGACAGGTTTTCCTGTGCTGGTCCTCAACCTCACCAAAGCAGTGATGGTGGGAACTGCTGGGAGAGCAGCTCCCAGGGATCAGCAGTTCTTACATGACCATCTCTGTGAGTAAAGAGTAGGCACACCGTGGGCAAGGGTTAAACTTTCCAGTGGCTCCACGAACAGTTTTCTTATCCATCAGCACTCATTAGAGTTTGATATCTTTGGGCTGTCCAAACTACAGCCCTTATAGAAAAGTATGCTGCTGCTGCTTTTATATTCTGAAGATGTTGTAAGGGCTGTATTTTGAATCTGTTCTCTCCTGACACACAGAATCATAGACTATCCTGAGCTGGAAGAGATCCACAAGGATTATCGAAGTCCGGCTCCTGTCCCTGCATAGGACAGTCCCAAGAATCACACCATGTGTCTGAGAGCATTGTCCAAATGCGTCTTGAACTCTGGCAGGCTTGGTGCTGTGACCACTGCCCTGGTCCAGTGCCCAACCACCCTCTGGGGGAAGACCCTTTTCCTAATATCTAGCCTAAAACTCTCCTGACTCAGCTTCATACCATTCCCTAGGGTCCTGTCACTGGTCACCAAAAATAAAAGATCACTGTCTGTCCTTCCTCTTCCCCTCATGAGGATGTCGAAGACCACAATGAGGTCTCCCCTCAGTCTCCTGTTCTCCTGGCTGAACAAACCAAGTGACTTCAGCCACTCCTTGCATGGCTTCCCTTCTAGGCTCCTCATATGCAGTATTACACTTCCTATGAACTGACGTAAGGTTTCTTAAATGAGCAACTCTAACAAAACATTTCTGTAAAATAGAAGTACCAAATTCAGTACACCTGTAATAAGCAAAGGAACACTCCTTCCCTGTCCCGAGGCTGCTGCCTCTTGCCACAGGTGAGCATTTTCCTGTTTTCTCTTTGGAGGATGCAGAGGTTGCAGCAGAAAAGCCCATTGCTTGTTGATGGTGTTATTATTGTTAGCCTGGAATGCCATTACGCATTTGTCTGCATGACTCTTGATCTTGCGTGACAAAACCAAAAAACAAAGGCAAAACTGAGTCAGCAGATTAGTCAGCTTAATCTTGTGTAACTCAATGCTGCACTTCATTTTCAGTGCTGTTATTTTCAGCTGCCCTTTGAGATCGCTCTTTGAGCTTACTTATCACTCAGCCAAGCTGCTCACCCAGGACATTCAAGTAAATAAGATGGAAAACATATCATTCAGTAGAATATTTATGATGTTTTGATTTAATCTTTTTCATTTGGTACACATAGTGTTAAAACTGCAAGATCTTAATGTTACCAAAATGTCATTTATAACGAGAACACAATGAGTTCTCTTTTTGCTATCATATTAATATTGAAAGAATGCAAAAAGAACCTTCTGTTTAGGCCACTCTTGTTAGTGCTAAAAGGCTTTTAAACTAATACTGTAATTTCTGAGACAGTTGCTTATGTTTTCATATCTTATTTTAAATACCAAATGAAGACAACTGCTCGGAGATGCCAGTATTAAAATTGAAATCAGCTGATCCTTGTATTGAAAACAGTCACAGCAGCAACACAAATTGCTGATGCAGCTCATGTAGTCCATAAACCGCATTGGTAGATACTGTCACCTAAAACCACAGAATTGCAATCAGCATGTCTCCTGAACCTGGATTTTGGCTTTCTGCATGTACAGTAATATGATAGAGACAAGAACAGTTTCCTTTGGCTGGAAAATTACCTGACTGTTCTGTCCCAACGACACAATCATTTCAAAGATTTGTTTGCAAATGTCAAAGCCAACAGCCTTCTTTCTCAAGCAGAAACACTCCGCAGTTACCATATAAGTTTCCTTCAAGCAAATTAGCACCCATCACAATGTGTGATGTAGGCTTCAATGTTTAAAATAGGCTTTGCCTTTTCCGGTGAGTATATCACCCACTTATGTGATATTAAACGTGTAAACACGCTGCAGGTTAAAATATGTAGTTGCTACATTTTCTACAAGGCTCAGTCAGCTGTTGGTACCATCCTCTGAGAGGACACAGCTCCTGGAGGTGAAGCACCTCCTGACTAAACATTTTCCACTGAAGTACAAAGTGATGCTGCCGCTGCGTGTCCTTACATAAATGGTGTGGTTTTGTTTTTCAAAACAAAACTATGGGAGTTCCATTAACAAAAAAAGTTTACTGAGTTTTAGCACATGAGATACTCCAAAACCAAAAGCAAAACTCAGCCTGCTGAGATTCTTGTTGATTTGAAGCTTCTTTTATCCTCTAAGCCCAACATTCAACTCAAACAGCTGATGTTCAGAAATATTTGTGGATATTCCAGTACTTATGGCCATAAATTTATATAAACCTTTCCCATTAATTTTGTCAGAAGTTATATGAAAATAATATTATAAAAATGTAGCAACAGCAATTTACCATAGAGACATTTTCTCGGGGAATCTTAAACCAGTTTTATTGGGTATCAAATACCACCGCTGTCTTATGTCCTACAGTGATCTCATACAGTGAGTTAGGATCAGGAGGAGGATGGGAAGTAATGCTGACTGCTGTGTTTAGCTGAAATGGATAAATCTAACACCAAACCACAAATGTATTCAGGACAGCAGTATAGTAGAGAAACATAGCCTAAGGATATTTTCCTGATGAGTTTTAACACACCACTAGTTCTGTTGCTATTTGCTGCTGAGCTGGTGACACTTTCCATGTTGGTGAAGATGTTAAGGAGCGTAAAAAGAACAACTACGTAGTTTACTAACAAAAGCACGTGAATTTCAATGATTTTATGTTTTAATTAGACACTAATGTCTAATCTACACCATCTTTATCAGCAGTAATAGCCAAGATAGGAACCTTGCAAGCAAAGAAATGAGTGTAGTTGTAAACCCGTATTTGCAAAGTGGAATTATCTTGTTCATACTTGACAATCAAAAAACCCCAAATTTGACATGTGAGATCTTGGCATGACTATGCCTGTACTAATCAAAAGGAGTCATCTGCACAGTAGCCCTGTGCACACTGATTTCCTTCTCCAGCTAACAATTCACTTCAGCGCCACACTGACAGGCTGCAAATGGCCCCGGAGGCAGCTTGTCTGAGCATGCTTGACAGCAGGGATTGGTGTACAGCCAGGGACTTGGGTCAAGCTTGTTTACAAAACCAAGCAGCAACCACACCTTTGTGGTTTGTATCTGTGATCTTGCTTCCTATGCAGCAGGGAAATGTGACCTCAGGGTGGTCCTGGGGCTGCTCTCTGTGGGCAGCATAAGCATATCCCACAGGAGATCCACCACCAGCTTCAGCCCAGATGAGGTGTTGATATCCTGAAGAGCTGACTTTGCATGACTAAAGCTAGAGAGCCACAATCACAGGAGGGCCACAGGCTTCTCTATCTGGCTCCTTATCTATAGTGGAAAGAAAATCTTGTTCTCTACCTCACCACTATGTGGTTTCAACAGTTAAATGCATTGATGATGTGAAGAGCTGTGCAAGTGCCATGTAGCTCTTCACCTCTAGCACATATTGGTCATGCTGCAAAGTTTGCAATGATGACAATAGTCATCATCACCTGATGACTCCTGCTCTCAGCTCTTGTGAATGAACTGATGACATCAATCTAAATATAAGCTGTCTAGAGGTCTATAAAATGAAAATACTACAGTTGCTATTCAGTTTATTGCACAACACCTGTGCTAGTAGTTTGTACTCTCATTGCCATGTTCCTTAGCCTCTCCCTAAACATGGTGACTATCACCAATATTGCAGAATTATTATCAATTTGCTGTAATTAACTCTCCTGTTGGCAATCACGGTACAAAAAGCCAGGGAATTAAATGGATTTGTAGACTGAAACACTGGGTGGGATGGCAAGACAGCACAGGTTCCTTGACTGCAAGGCATCAGCAGTAAGGTGTGTGCTTTCCCATGCTGTTTGCATGATCCTCACCAGCACTAGCTTGTCCCAGGATGGACACAGAGATGCATTTCACTTCAGAATACCAAGAGGAGTGAGATAAGCATAACTTCACTGGCAAGCCTTCCATGAGAAAAAGGCTGCAGCACAGCCTCCCCCAGGATCTAGCACAGACTAAGATAGCGTTAGAGCAGACACTGTGAAATATAACTTTCACACTCTGATGATTATTCTTTGACATTTGTGAAGTGAAACAGTGACTTCAGTTAGTGACAATTTATAGAGAGGTGCATCCTACAAATTTAGAATTGAATCTCAGATACTGATCGCAATTCAAAACAGGAGACATGGTAAAATCTGAAATCCACTAAACGCTATCTGACATACTTACAGAATTTGACTAGTTTAAACCTAAGCACATTTTTATAGGCAGCTTGTATAATTTACTTTTATTAACATCACATTAATTAACTAATCTTGCTTCCAGTGAGTTTAAGTGAAGATAATCCAAGCCTAAAGAGGTCATGCCCATAGGGCTATTTTCTTTACCAACATTTGTACAGGGGCAGGGAAATGCTGCTTCTATGCAGCAAAACAGAGCAGCATGTTCTCTTAAAGAGAGTTAAAAATTTCAGAACTGTCAAAAAAAAAAAAAGGCAATTATGATCGGTAATTACTGATCTTTGTTTTTCTTTAGGCCTTGTCCTGTTCTCTTTATTTACCAGTATTCTTCTGTATTCATTCTACTTTTTATATATTTAATATTTCATTTCAAAAGATAATTTGTTTTCTGATGAGGTAACACAGAAGCTCAACTGCTGTTACTCTCTATTCAGCTTTCACTTCTGTCACTCTTCACTGCTCCAGTTTCCCTGGCCTGCCTACTCCTCTTCTTAGTTGAACATGCTCTTCAGTTCTGCACTTTAAATTTTCTCAAAATAGTATTGCAGAAATGACATCTTTAGCAGTATGTCCAGCTTCTGTCTGCACTCCCTCAGGTAGGATTTGTTTGGGATAGCACATAAGGTTATTTTACAGTCCAGAGACTAGTGCTCAAGCTCAATAACTTCAGCCTGAAGAGGAGCAGTTCAACCTTAACAGCGAGAGTACCCAATTAATTAAACCAGTTAGCCCATCAGTGCAATGGATTTATCCTCACTTGATATCTGCTACAGAGGGATCAGGACTTTTCCTAATGTGAACACCATGTCTGTCATGCAGACCACAGGCCTGGCCCAGGAACAGCTGTGTGACAGCCCATGATTGATGTTCTGCAGGAAATTACAAGGGATGGACACAGAGACCCTGTTTGGCCCTCAGGCCATATCCCAGTCCCTCGCCCATCTAGTTTCCATGCAGGCTGGGCATGGAAGCTGAAGCAGCTCTTTTGGATGCTACCAACTGCTCTTCCCTGGCCCAACCCCCCAGCCAGTTCTTCACTCTCCATAATGCTTCTGATGCCACCAGCCATTTTTATCTTCTTAATCTCTCTTCCTCCTCCACTGCTCTTGCGAACAGGATCCTCAACTGATTTTCTTCCTACCCTTCCAGTCCCTTATTCAGTGCTTCAGTTTTGTTTTTTTCCCAAATCCATTTTTCAGTGCAACTCCCACACAGTTCTTTTCTTGGCTTCCTCCTCCTCTTGCCTACTCTACCTTGCAGAGTCTCATGATGTTTAACAATCATCTGTACGAGCTCCGAGCCTTTGTGCCAGAAAGCTGGATCACGTGAAGCAGCAGCAGCAGCAGCAATCACATGGCCATATGGAGGGCTTCTGCTAAGGCAATGAAATCAAAGAAACATGTTCAGGCAGGACCATTTCTCAGCAGTATTGGTCATATTTTTTCTGGCAGAACTGCATACAAATCATTTTTTATGGGTACACACAAATCAGGTATCTTCTTTTTATGCTTACTCAGGCATTGCAGCCTTTAGTTGATACTGTCAACTATTTTTGAGTTGTACAGTCATTTTATTAGAATCACATACAAAACAATGTAAAAGCCTAAATGCATTGTAATGCAGTAGGTCCTTATACAGAGAATATAAAAACTTTTGAAATGGATATAGCCATATAATATTGCTCATTTTTAGCTGTTCAGTCTTGAGTATATTTCCCATTCCTGAATGGCTGAGCTTATGTGAAGAGAATCACAAACACAAAGAGTAGGAAATCACATAGTATGGCTAAATAAATCACACTGATACAGCAGATGACCATAATTACTTGAGCCTCCTGAGACTTAGCCTTCTTTAGAAAGGAACATATGGGTCCCAAAACCTAAGCTTAAAAAAATATCATTAGAGCTGTCTGTCAGTTCCCTGAGTTACATGACGCAATAATGGAAAAAAGGATATGTTAGCTTATTCAGAAATAGTGCTTTGGAGGGGACTCAGGGCTGCAACCCCCGCGGTTCAGGTCTTGGGGCAGCGCTGCTGCTGCTGCGACCCGGCCATCGCAGCAGAGACAGAGCCCTCGCTCTGGGAAGGCTCAGGTAATACATAATCGGCGACAGCAGCTTCTCTGAGACATAGGACTTCTTAAAAATTAACGAAGTATGAGGGGGGTAAAAACCTACACAGCCAGGCTGCGGAATGGGATGGCTCTGTCAGCGGGGGCTGCACAACACCCCCGGCTTTACATCACCGGCGGATGGGGCTCCGACGGCTGTAACGGACCTGAGAAAGGGGGAAAAGAAACAGCCCCTCTGGCTCGCCCCAGGGGTTCCGTGGACCGCGGGGCGGGCACACCGTCCCTCCCTGCTGCCACACGGCGCAGGAAGCCCATTCCCCCGGCTGCCGACAGCGCTGGGCCGCAGCACTCGGCGACCTTGCCTGCTTTCACCTAAAAGCCCTTTTTTTAATCGTAAGAAAAGGGAAAAACGCACATCACACGCTCCCCCCCTCCCCTCCCCTCCCCTCACGGCGGGGGCGGGGGAGGGGAACGGCAGCCGCGCCTGCGCGGAGCCGCTTCCTCGTTGTCCTCCGGCCGCGGCGGCGGCGCGCGGCGCGTGCCCGCGAGCGGTGCCCGTCAGCGGAGCCGCGCCCGCCCCGGCCCCGCCCAGCCCGGCCCGGCCCCGCCTCTCCCCGGCCGGGGGGCGCAGCCCGAGCCCGCACAAGTCAGTGCTCCACTCGGGCGGGAGCTGCGGCCGAGGCCGGGGGGGGGCGTGGGGGAACTCGGCGCGGGTGGGGAAAGGGGCTGAGCTCGGCGCGGTCGCCGCTCCCCTCTCCCGCCGCCCTCCCCGTAGCGCCGCGGCGGGGCCGGGCCGGGCTGGGCGCTGAGGGGCGGCGGGAGCGCTCCCCACCGGCGGGGCCGAGCGAGGGGCGCCGTGCGGGGGCGTCTCCCCCTTCACCTCCTGCCCGGAGGAGGAGGGGGCGGCCGGGGAGCGGCTGGATGCAGCGGGCGAAGCCTCAGCCTCCCTCTGCGGCTCCGCTGCTTTGATGCTGCGGGTCTCTGCTGGCTGTTAACATCTTCTTCCCTCTGCTTTTTTTTTTTTTTTTCCGTTTTCTTCCCGCCCCCCACTCCCCCCGCCCCCCGAAACTTGGCTTCTCCTCGCTCCGGATCTGTGTGCTCGGCTCCTCCTGGGCTTTACCGGTGGGGCAGGATCATGCCGGACCAGATCACCGTGTCGGAGTTCATCGCCGAGACCACAGAGGATTACAACTCCCCGACCACCTCCAGCTTCACCACCCGGCTGCAGAACTGCAGGAACACGGTCACGCTGCTGGAAGAGGTAAATCAAACACATCTACACCCCACATCCCCTTTTTATTTTCCTTTTTCCTTTCTTTTTTTCTTTTCCCCCCCTCTGTCTTTGAGAGAGCATCAGGGACGGGGCAGCACTACCCGCCCAAATCCACGGGAGCCAGAGGCGTTGGTATGCATGTAATCTGGTCTTTTAATTGTGGGACTTTGCTCTTGTGTTGAGCTAGTTACAGAAAGCTTTCCTGCCCTGGCGTCTCAAAGATTAGTGCGTAAAGCAGTTGTCTGAACTTAACTATTACTGTGGTACTTCTTGGTGTTTTCAGTGTTGTCGGTTGCTGCAGTAGTAAAAAATGCATGAATGTTGGTATTTTTAGAGGAAAGATAAGGGATGAGTTTTGTTTGGGAGCGTTTTTAGAGGTTTTCCCCGGCCACTCGTTACATCAAGTCAGCGCAGAACTCTGACTGCAGAAATCTGCCAAGGGAGACTTTGTTTAAGAAATGAGGTAAGGATGAAGGGATGAATGTGGAGTGAGGGAAACAATATGAAAACAAAATTGGTGGAAGGAGAGGAGCAAAATAATGCAGCTAAAAGTGATTACATAGTCTCAGCGTCTCAACCTTGAAGCCTCAGTGTTGGGGTTTTTTCATGCTTGTTATGAGCATTATTTAAATGTTCACTCTGCTTTGCTGTCAAGAAATAGGAGTGTGAAAATGAATAAACTTCCAGAGCTGGTTTCTAAGGGATATCAGTCTCCTGCTTCCTATTTGAGGCTTCAGTGTGATTTCCTATGGACTAGGTCAGCAGTTATGAGGAAATGTCTTCCAAATGACTTTAAAGAAGACAGTGTATAGCTCTTCTCTTGCCCTTTGCTTGCTTGAAGGTACAAGCATAATGACACTGGAAGAAGACAGTTTTTTGCTGTTGTTGCATAGGTTGCAGTTAATTGTTGCTTTGAATTATACACTTAGTTCATCAAGTATTTGTCAATTCTTCAGGAGCCAGCATATATCTAGGAGATGGATTTAACAAGTCTTAGTTTTGCTGAATGTGCTGGCATGAGCAAAACATTTGGTATGCAAGGAAAGAGTATTAATCATTTAACTATGGTGTTCCCCTGATGATCTTGGGTATAGAAAATATAATTCCATAGGATTAAGATCAGTTAAAGTTGCCTTAGTAGAAAAAATGTCTATGTTCAAAATTGTAACAGTGCTATTGTTTACATCAACTGACTAGAGTGATTGTAAATTCACATTTAAAATTATATATTTTATTTTTATTATGTAACCTAGATTAACTTCTGCAGCTTTTCCGTAACTGTAGCTGTTTCGTTCTTCTCTTCCTCTTGTAACTAAGTCATGGTTGCTTATAGATTTGTCAGAAATCAACCTGTTAGGTTTGTGTTTGACAGTATTGCTGCCCCCTGGTCTTAACTGTGGAATAGGTATAGCCAATGATACGCTTATTAGTACAGTTGACAGCATGTGCAGAGTTAAGTAAAAATATATATTTTGTCATTACTGGCGACTCCCAGGGTAAGAATACAGCGTAATGCTTTCATGATTTGGGAGATACTTCGGAACAGGCTGAATGTGGTAATGCCTGTCCAAAGAAAACCAAAATACGGAAGATAAATATACAATGTTCTGCACTACTTGTGTGGATTGTGCGTATTTTCAAAGTTTTTATGTCTGATTTGACAGCAATAAATCAGAAGAATAAAGAATAGCGGGCGCTTCTGGTGCTTGCATTGCTATTTCTTTCATTTCTTTTGTTTGTATAACTGTTTTATGTGCTCCATTTAAATTGTTTGCAGTTTAGACTGATTCTGGGCTTGTCTTCTGTAATTTTTTTATTATCTGTAAATATAAAAAAGCTTTATTTGATGGGAAACAAGATATAAATAAGCTCTACTGTTATATGTGCAAAAAATCTGCAACTGTCTCAAATTTGTGCTTATTAATTTGCATGGAGAAATACAGATGGTCAGGATGTGGCAGGCAAAGTGCTCCTTTGGAGCTTTTGTGTAAGCAAGCTACAATTACAATGAAGACACAGTTTTACTGCTGCTGCTTTCAGGCTGGGCTGGTTTCTATACACCTCCTTACCTAAGGCAGTGCATCCTGTGAAACAGGGGCTGGAAAATGAGTGGTTGAAGTGGGTGTTCTGTAGCTCCTGCTGCTGCTGCTGTTGTCCATGCATCATGGATGACCGATGAGCTCTTCAACCAGCTCCTGAACTTCAATTCTGAGCATTCTGTGTTAAGGCAAAGGGGATGATTCCACCCTTGCAGCTGTTTGATTTTTAACTGAGTGTTGCATCTGGGTTGGAGCTCTCACTGGGCTTTTGCAGGCAGTGTCAGGCTCTGTGCTGTTGTGGTGCTGCTGCCTGAAGTATCTTAGGTCATTATTTTACAGCTAATTTAATTCAACACAACCTGCACCTACATCAGTGACTATGAGCTAGTTTGTGGATAAACTAATTAGTTTCTTTATTCTAAACAAGATTGCAAATGGGAACTAGTTTCTGAACAGAAATGGCAGGGGAATGAAACAGATTTAACAGAAGTTAGATGTGTTTTCCAGCCTCTCAGTTTGGTGTGATTCCCACCATAGCTCAGATCAGTGGTTAGATCAGAACCAACTTTTCATAAACTACTTTGACATAAAAGAAATAGATGGTTTTGTGTGTGTATGTGACTCTATCTAGTTCCCTGAAGTTATTACAAAATCGTGGACTTACTTTTCCTTAAACACAATTAACAAGTTTTCTGAAATAATAAAATAGGTGATTCTTCTCGCTTGCCCAGCAGTGGAAGGGCAGTGTGTTCAGCTGCCTGAATTGCTGTATATTATCTCCTAGCTGGGATTTTTTTTTTCCTGTTATAATTAAAATTCTTTTCAGAGGAGATTTTGGATCCCGTTAGATGCAGTTCTGGGACAAGTTTCAGCAGACAGGCTTACATGTTTTCAGCAGACATGTTTACTGATTCTGATGACTTTGCATTTGATCAGTTTTCAGTGGAAAGCACAACAAAATACAAAGGCTAACTTTATTTAAATCTATTGTAATGGTATCAAAGAAGGTAGTACGAACATGCTACTATGTAGCAGTTTATTGAATAGGAAGGTTTCATGCTACATTGTTTAAAATACTGAACCTTCCAATAATTTGCAAGTTTTTTTCCTTTTAAGAGACAAAACTAAAGTTTTTGTGATCCAGTCACAGCAGAACAAAAAAAAAAAAAAAGACCCTGCCATCTTTGTAGCCAGGCGTAGGCATCTTATATAGTAGTTACCTAAAACTGCAAGATTTTTTTTTCCTTATGATATTTTTATTTTTAAAGCAGGAGTGTTATGTGATTGCCTCAAGTAAACACAAATTTTAAGGTTCATTCTGTTGCTAAAATAATGGAACTGTTTTTCAAAGTCGTAGAGGGAGAAACAAACCATTACAATGTAATCAAAGTCTAATTTGAGAGAATTGCAATCTCTACTCCTTTCTGTTGATTCCTTCCTCATAATGTTAAGTTCTTGCAAAGAAAAAAAACAAAACATTTTTAATATATTTCTGCATGCAATTGGGAATAGTTTTATATGATGGAATACCTTTTCTCTTTAGAGAGGCTGAGAGAGTTGGAGTTGTTCAGGCTGGAGAAGACAAGGCTCCAGGGAAACCTTAGAGCAGCCTCCCAGTGCCTTAAGGGGGTTACAAGAGAGCTGGAGAGGGACATTTTACAAGGGCATGTAGTGATAGGACAAGGGGGATTGACTTTAAACTTACTTAGATACAGGGAAGAAATTCTTTACTCTGAGAGGGATGATACAATGGAAAAGGTTGCCCAGAGAGGTTGTGGATGCCCCATCCCTGGAAGTGTTCAAGGCCAAGTTGGATGGGGCCTTGAACAACCTGGTCTAGAGGAAGGTATCCCTACCCATGGCAGGGGGCCTGGAATAAGATGATCTTTAAGGTCTCTTCCAACCCAAACCATAATATGATTCTATAATATTGATATGAAGAGGGAATTATTGCATATGTAGATGAGTGGTTAATTACTTTTTTAAAGAAAAAGGTTGAAATACTAAATATAGACAGATTAATGATACAGTCTTTTGAAATACAGCCTCTGCTTTGTTCAGACCAGACATGCTTTTATATCCACAGAAGCTCCATGATTTTTCTTACTCAAGCAGGTTTTGAAGAGTTGATTTTAATTGTTGAGTTAATATTACTTTGTGAGCTAGTTGGAATTTTTAGGAAATGATGACATCTGTTCTGAGAATAAGTAGTGCACATGTGGGATCACCACAAGACTGTCTTGATTCCGTGTCCCAGCTCCAGCTGAAAGGACATCTTTGCACTCAAGGGATAACTCACTTATCGTGACCAGGCAGTTAGTAGCAGATGTTGCTCAGGGCTGTCTTGAGATACAGAGGTTAAGCTTAAATATTTAAATTCCCTTTAGGCAGGCTGGTAGATAAGAAGGGACAGTTAGAAGCTGATGACAAAGAATAGCTGCAGTTGTTTCTGATGCCGGTTTTACTGTTTGATGCCTGTTTTACTGTTGTACTTCTGTAATACTTGAATGGAGCACTTCCATTCTAAATCAATTTTTTGTTGGTATTATGCACAGACTTTGTTCATCAGCCTGGACTGTGAAAAGTGGTTGGATCTATTATTTATGTGTGTCTGAAGATAAAGGAATTTTTCTATTATTTCCATCACTTCATTTCTCTTGAATTTTCTCTTGAAGCATCACCTCTATATAATTGCAACAAGTAAATTGTTACATGCTATTCTTTGTATTTCCTCATTTTTTAAATTAAAATACATTTTTATTTTTAGAGAGTGAATCTAGGCAACTCCAGCAGCACTAGACTTAAAACTAGCTTTTCCTAATCTTGTAACCTGTTGCTTATGGCAGTAAGAAACAGTCTTGCATCATAGGGAGCTTTCTACTTAAGAGCTGGTTCTTATGTAACAGACCACAAGCAATCTTCAGTTTTTGAAGAAATATGCTTTAGGTAGCAGATATCCTAAAAATAACAGATAAGAAAATTTCTTTGTTTAGTAAATAAAATTCAGGGTAATTGTTACTGTTTTTACACTGAATGACAAATTGCACCAAAGATGTAAAAATGGGCATGTGAATGTTCTGAAATGACAGCCCACGGGTGACTCCTGAAAACGTGATGCAGAAGGAGTTGACAGCAGTGTCCTGTATTTACAATAGCTATCTTGCAAAAATGCAGCTGATGGTGCTTTTATGTTTACGTGCTACAGTATTTATTCATTTAGTGTGTAATCAGTTTTACCCTTCATTTGACAGTAGTCAAAGCATTCGTCTGTAATAAGCAGGCAATCTCCTTTTACTTAAATGTGACTGATGGAAGGGAAACCAAGAAACACTCACTGGCAGCTCAAAGTTTCAGTCATGGCAGAGGAATTAACTTTGCCCTTTGAGAATTTGTATTCATTTCAGGCACATTTTTGAATGTACTTACTGCTTTCAGTAGCTTGTATGTTTTTTTGAGAAGTACTGCTTCTTGTTTTGAATTCCCAGCAGGCTTCTTCATGTTTACTCATCAGTTAGGAAGCTGTGAAAGTGTTCTTTGGTGCTCTCTGTTCAGTATGCCATGCAGGTAAATCCTGACGGAGTGTGTACCGTGTAGTCATGGGAACTCGGCCCTGATGGAGGAGAGGCGTTTAAAGTGACATGACTTAAAGTTGGGTTTAATGTTTAGGTTGGAGTCCTGTGGAGACACCTTGTGTAGTTAAAAAACAATGAAAAAGTACTTTGAACAAAACAGAAAGCAGGGGAAACAGCCCACAAACCTGTGTTTGTATTTCAGCATGGCGTCACTGAAAAACTGCACGTGAATGATTCAGAACAGACTGAGATTGTTAAAAATCACAACAATAGTTGGGAAAATTGAGTTTTACTCATTGGAAATTAAATAATCAATGTGAATGAAGATGGTTGTTAATAATTTTAAAAAGCAGATGTGAAACAAATTTACAGGGAGATTGTAAGAGAGATCACATCTTATTTGAATAGAATAGTGCCTTGCAATAAAATCATTAGACAGAATCAAGCCCAGAATGTTAATTATAAGGTGTAGAGATAAGCCATATAAGCATGTTTTAAAAAAAGTACCACGGTACTTCTCTTAGACACTGTTCCATCAGGTTTGATACTGACCAAGAGGCCTAAAGTTTATTGGTGAGTACAAAGGAAGACTCCTGAGATAACAGCGTGAGTTTCCTTTCCTGAAGGAGTGCAGCTGAAAGTGCACTCCCTGCTGAGAAATGCAACAAAGTTATTTTACATTCCTAAAGAGACTGCGTTGATCTGTGTTATTTATCTATATCAATATATGTATGTATTGGGTTGTACATATCACTGGGCTAATGCTGAGGTTTTGTATAAGCATTGTGACAAGTAAGATTTATGAGGATAGTGGGCTTGATTGTGGTGATTATAGAAAATATTTCCTTTAATGCTCCTGTGAAAAAACAACAAAATGCTGTAAGGATTCCATTTCCCCCTTTGTACACCTAGATGTGCGTGTGGGTGCACATGTGGCCTCCTTGTCTCTTTTACTCATTGGTGAAAGGAAAGGCCTGAAGTTGTGTTGTTACTATGAATAAGCCAGAGAGTATATGCTTTTTTTTTTCTTTTTTTAATAACCACCTCTATCTTGACCTTACTTGTTTTATCCTTTTTGTTATGTTTCTTAGCAGGAGAAATGTAGAATTCTTTCTGGTACAGAAATAGAAACTTAGAATACCAACAGAGTCTCTTCACTTGCTGGTTTTCTCTTGGTTAAGAACTAAAAATCCTATATGGTACTGGAGGTAACTTTCTGGAAAACAAAAGTCTAAGACTGTAAGACTTTGGACATGGTGTGCTCTGGCAGTCTTCTGTCCAGGCTAGTGAGAGATGGACCAGGTGAGGGACCTGCAGGGCAGGTGGGACAGTGACTGGGTTACCAAGCCCAGAGGGTGGGGGTCAGTGGAGCAAAGTCCAGCTGGTAGCAGGTTGCAAGTGGCATCCTTCCAGGATCAGTTTTGGGACCAGAACAATGTCTGGATGGTGGGCTATAGTGTGATCTCAACAAGTGTATTTGGACGATACCAAGTTGTTCAATATGCTGGCAGGCAAAGCAGCTGTTCAGCAGGACCTGGAGAAGTGGCCTGACAGGAGGAGCCTTGTGTGACCAACTGAAGAGAAATGTGAAATCCTGCACCAGGGATGGAGCAGCCACGTGCAGCAGCACAGGCTGGCTAGACAACAGGTTTCTAAGGAAGGACCTTGGACTCAGGTGGATGAGAAGTTGAGTGTAGGTTGGCAGTGACAAAGGCCAGCCATGCACTGGGCTGTGTTACTAAGAGTGCAGCCAGCAGCCAGAAAATAGTGGTTCTTCCCATCTATTCAGCAACTATGAGACCACATCTAAAGTACGTTTGGGGTTCACCAGTACTTGAAAGAAACTGTATACTGCCACAGCTTCAGGTGAGGATCACCAAGATGATTAGGGGCCTAGAGCAGATCCCTTAAAGAGGGGAAACTGGACTTCTTCAACCTTAGACAAGAGACTAAGGGAAGGTCATATTGCTTTCTCCAATATGTAATGGGAGAAAACTGAGAAAGCCAAAATTCTGATTAGATTTGAGGGGCTTTTGAGGGGATGTATTTGTGGTTATTTATTATTATTATTTTGGGATTTGGTTCGTTTGTTTTGAATCATGAGTGATGAACAAGTGCCCATAGAGGATGTGGAACCTCTTGTCCTCAGAGACATTCAAAACTCCACTTGACTGTAGAAGTAGGGCTTCTTAAAATTGTTTGGACTGCATGATTTAATCTTTAAGAAGATAAGCAGAGTAAAGTGGCTGTTTAGTTTCGTGAATGTATTTTTGTGCTTTCAGGTAAAAGTTTATGCTTATTCTTGGAAAAACAGCACATTTAAACCTAATAAAACTTATATAAGCAAAGTCGATGATTTTTTTTTTCCTTCAAGGAAAGACTTCTTTAATAGAGGAAATGGGATACTACTTATATTTCTGCAAATATGTAGTTCAAAAAGTTTATCAAATTTGGGGTTTTTATGATTTTTTAAGAATAATTTGAATAGTTACTGACTATTTGACAATGATATAATTCTTTATAAATGATCAACCTGCACTTCTAGAAAATCAACTATTTATTCTGTGAAGTTATGATTATATTACAGCTTAACTGTGTGTCTGCTGGATTAACTTTACTTTTATTATCAACTTTTCTTTTTAGGAAGATTATTTGAATTTTGAATTCTAGAGCTCCCAATTTGAATTTAGTGCACTAATTTCCTTTCCTCTTGTATTATATTTTACTTTTCAGGTAAATTATTTCTTGATTTTTTTGATTCTCAAATCAAGAATATGGGACTGAACAGGGAAATATACCTGGAGAACTGTTCTTAATACGAAACTTAGTCTTCTCCATAGCACTTCAGAAAAACTTCTTAAGGATGGAGGAGGCGAGAAAGAATAAAATATGGGAGATTTTTTTGTTGGAAGAGTTGTGGCTTGTTATGAAACCACACTAGGATTTAGATATCCAACTTGGTTAGATTTTTAACACTTAATTTCATAAAATTTTGGAATAACTCAAGTCAGAAAGGACTCATAAGGATTGTTGAGTCCAATTCCCTGCTCCTCGCAGGACTGCCTACAACTAAACTATATGAGACACTCCTTGAACTCTGGCAGGCTTGGTGCCATGACCACTTCCCTGGGAAGCCTGTTCCAGTGAACAGCCACCTTCTCAGTGAAGAACCTTTTCCCAGTGTCTAATCTGAGCTTCCCCTCGTGTGGCTTCCTTCCGTTTCCTCATGTCCTATTGCTGGTCACCAGAGAGAGGGGATCAGCACCTCCCCTTTGGCTGCCCTCCTTGAGGAAGGTGTAGACTGTGATGAGGGCACCCCCCAGCCTTCTCTCCTCCAAGCTTAACAAGCCAAGTCATCTCAGCTGCTCCTCGTGAGTCTTACCCTTGAGGCTTTTCACCCCCTTGGTCGTCCTGCTGTGGACACACTGATAATTTGGTGTCCTTCTCACACTGAGGCATCCACAGTACTCGAGGTGGGACCACTGTCCAGTGGGACAGTCACCTCCCTTGCCTGGCAATCCTGTGCTTGATGAACCACAGGACATGGTTGGCCTTTTTGGCTGCCAGGGTACACTGCTGACTCACACTCAACTTGCCACTGTCCACCAGAATCCTCAAGGCCTTCTTGACAGTGGTGCTCTCAATCCATTCATTCCCAATATCTTGACATAGGGGTTTGTCCTGACTCTGGTGCAGGACTTTGCACTTGACCTTGTTAAACTTCATGAGGTTCACATGGTCCCACTCCTCAAGCCTGTCCAGGTACCTCTGGATGGCATCTCTTCCCTCCAGTGTATCAGCTGCACTACTCATTTTGGTGTTATTGGCAAACTTGCTGAGGGTGCTCTGAATCCCACTCTCCATGTCATTAATAAGGATATTGAACAGTAGTGGTCCCAGTAGAGGCCCTTAAGGGACACAATTTATTACTGATCTCTGTTTGAATCATTGATGTGGTCATCGAGCCAATTCCTTATCCATCGAATAGTGCATCCATCAAACACATATCTCTCCAGTGAGTGACAAAGATGTTGTGTGTGACCACGTCAAAGGCCTTACAAAAGTCAAGGTTGATGGCATAAAAGTACATGATGATGAAAGTTCATGAATACAATGCTCATGCAAAACAAACAAAACCATTTTAATTAATACTTCTCCTGTCAGCGTCACAATCTTGAAAGTACCACAGACATTGAGAGTTAGTTGAGCTGTTCTGTGCAGTGTGTAGCAAGGAAGACAACTGTTAGAAAAACCTAACAGTGATGAAACAAACTTAGACAATTTTGTTCAGTGATGACAGAGTGCCTGTTCACAACCCCCAAACACTATTTGTTAATTGGCAGTTTATAAAGCGGTTGAATTTTAATATAGTTGAATGATGCTGGGATGGGCCTGAGAAACTCAAGTCCACTGACATACTGAACAAACTCTTCTGTGATGAGGATGTAGTCAGGGAACTCAGGACGAGTGGTCTGTAAAGTGCAACAGAATGCGCGAATTTGGCCAGCCTGAGCCATATTGTAAGTGAGTGGGGCAATGATGGTCCATTCCTGTGTTCTTAATAACGTAATATTCAATGGTGACGGTGTTTCTGAAATCAGCAGCAATGGGTGACTTTTAATTAAGAATTTTTAAGGAGGTAGCTTAAATGGCATACTGACATTCTTGTTGGTTGTGTTTTGGTTTCATATTTTTCTTCCCTCACTGTCAAAATTATGGGGAAAATTGTAAAATGAAGAGTGATGATGGTATGACAGTGTAAGTGGCATATCCTGGCTATGTCTATTGTCTAATACAATCTCTTATCTTAGAAGAGTATTTATGCTATCTCTATTAGTCTTTAAGTTGAAACTAATTATAACACAGAATGAGTTATAACTAAAGAGAAAGTTGAATGAAGCTGCCTTGGATGTTTTGACAAAGTTGTTTTTACCGTAAAACAGGTCTTGCACATTGCATTTTCCTAACCTTATAAATGATGCTTTGATTTCTTTTGCAAATTATTCTTTATATGAGGCCTTGCCAAAATCAGGCTTTTTTGTTTTGATTTGAAAAAAGCTACTTGGGCAAAACAATTTTGATTCTTTCACAAGACAGAGGAATATATGCTATAGTTTTCTTGTATATTGTCATGGTTGCAGTACCTGCAATGATGTCGTCTTTCGGGGGATGTTTTGTGGTGGAATTTTTCTTGTTTGTTTATTGGTTGTGGGCTTTCTCCCCCACACCTTTACTGTCTTCTGGGATGAAAGAAGCCTGCAGAGGCTCTTTGATGTGAAGACCTACTTAAATTATTTTCAGTGTTACGACACCAGAGCTGTCTGTGCACCATTTGGAAAAAATGGTTGTGTTCTAAGCATAGACAGAAGTAAAATCTTTTGGGGTGTGTTCAATGGGTAGAAGCCTGAATGCCCTAAATATTGTCTCCTTAGTTGTACAGTTACAAGGAAAGAGATACTAGTTCTCTCTAAAACCTCCCTTTTAAAAATGTTTGTAGTCCTCTGGTGGCAGTTTTGTTGCCAAGTTAGTGTTACTTTCACAGGAAATGCTTGGAAGGAAACCTTGTTTAAACTGGCAAAGAAAACATGAGAAGAAATGCATTTTTTTCTTTGCTGACACTTTGCAGGTTAATAAAGCTCTTTGGCATAGGTGCTCCTGACTTAAACCCTCATATTCACTGCCTGTGCTTCCTTGTCTCCCCATTTCATTTGAAGTGCTCTGAATGCATCCTTGCTTGCTTTTTTCCACTATATCTAGAATAGGTCCTTCACAAATGTTTTTGTCTGTGGTTAAAATAGCTGTAACAGTGTTGCTTTACTTCAGCAGAGCCTGGTCTGTCTGCTGAACTCGTGTAGTTTAGTGTAGCTTCCTGTTTTTCTCATCCTATTTAATTGGGCAACAAGTTGCAGCAAAGCAGCTTCCTTTAAAATGAATCAGTGGATATTATACATATTGAAAATATGAAAGCAACTTATGTCTCTTTGAATCTTACAAAATCTTGGATACTTTTCTATAGCTTTAATGTTTGTGTGGAAGGCCAAATTTGGTTGAAAACAAAGCAATTATCTGCCTTTCTGTGTATTTCTTTTCAATTTGTTTTGATTTGCATTTTTTTCTCTATCGCTGTCTTTCGATGGTAACAATAAAGAGCTGTCCTGCTTTATTTTTTTTTCTGTCATAATCTCTATTGCTTCGTTCATTTGACTTGTTCCTGCAAGTAATGGTGCTACTTCATTGGGTCCAGATGTGTGTAGCTATCCTAACATAATTATACAATAAAAGCGCTTATTGAAACGATCTCATTTGTCTTGCGGTGAGCATTACATAGTATGATTATTTTTATAGCAATACAACTGTTTTTTTGAAACACTGTGTAAGTATGCCTGAAAAAAAGCAAAGGGAAATAAGAGGAGTTAGTACAATGTAGCTAGTGCAGAGCATAGTTCGTATTATAAACCTGGGAAACAATGACTGACTTGGGAATTAGTATGAAATCATTGATTGGTTCATCAGTCATATGATAATGGTAAACTACTGGATGAAGTGATGACATTTTGCTGTAGTTGTAGTGTGCTGAAAGCACATGTACAGTGTGCACAAAGATACCTGGGTGGATGCCTCTTCTCTGATAGAGTGATTTTTGCTTGTTGTAAACATGCACCTGGACCTTTGTCCATTTGCCAAAAGTTAAACTAGAAGGCTGTGATTTAGACTTACTCAGCGGGGCTTTCTGGAGTATCTTTCTCATCAAGTTGCTATATGAGTCTCTAATTCTGAAACAAATCTGTAATCTGTGGTAGAGGAAGAAAACCTGAACTTTGTTCCTCATAAAGCAGTGTGAAGTAGAGCTGGAGCTTGGCCTGAGGCTCTAAAAATAAGTAGAGAACTTGTGGAGAACCTGTTAGGTGCAAGAAACACAGTGCGTTTGTGATTCCTGAGCATCATCGACTGAAATGCAGTGCTCGAATGACTTCCCAGCCATTATGGGCTGGGTTACGAGTCTGCTGAATATTTCCACCACATGGAGAGTTTCTGGTGCTTCTGCTGGAAGAAATTACAGGGGAAGTTAAAGCTTGACCATGATTGACAATTTTTAAATAAAGGTTAGATCACTCTTAAAGCAACTCCAGATGAACTAAATGTAAAAAACCACTAGGGTTTGATAGTGTGAATGCTTCACTATTGCTTATACAAGCTATAAGCATTTTTAGTGTTTTTTAGTATTTTAATTCATGTCTGTGAAGTGAGCATTTGCAGGAAAAAGAAACCAATATCTCTTGGTCAGTTGAATGCTAGAGAAGTGGATTTCATCCCTGTCCAGTTAATGAATTTTTCTGAGGTATTAAAAAAATCATGTAGCATGTTTTCCAGGTGACTAGTGACTGGGATTTCTTAATTTTTGAGATTTGCCTTGAAGTCAAGTAGCCTAGTTGAATGAAGGTCTCCACCTGAAGGCAATTGAATGTATTAATTGACCATACAAAACTTTATAAATTGCTTGTGTACTGGACATTTAATGTTAATGGGAAATTTTAACCCTAATCTGTCATCTTAATGATGACTGGCTGTGGTTTCTGGCCCACTAAGCAAGACACATGTAGCGAAACCGTGATCTTTCTCCAGCAACACAGGCATTTAATTTGAATTAAGCTGATGCGTAAAGAATAAGCATTGACCCCAGCATCTCACTTCTCTCCTGAAGCTTAAAGATGGTGTCATAGTTTGAAATTGGCCCCCCTGAGAGGCTGGGGGGGCTCAGAGGTGATTGGGTGCCAGGACAGTGTTCCCTGGAGAACCAATCACCACTCATGTTGTTCGCTTCTGCTCAAAATCATATATCACAGCACCGGAAGCTGTTGGCAAGTTCTGTCTTGGTTGTTTTGCTGTTGGTGTCTGCTGCATGTAGGTGGACAAGGCCAGGGGGTGACTGAGCTCCCTCTCTTCCCCTCCGAGGGGGAGAGGGGAGCCCTGCAACCCCCCAACTCAGCCTTTGGCTAGAGTTAGAGTCAGCATTTGGAGTGTGTGCTGTGGAAGAAGAATTCACAGCACCTGAGGTAAGAGGAGAGTGGCAGGCTTTGCAGCCAAGCCCTCTTCCCCCTCCTTTTTCTGCAGTGAAGCTGTAGAGGGGGGCTTTTTCTTTCTCTCCACTGTGAGTGGAGGAGAGGCTCAACTTGAAGCTGAGCCAAGAGACTGGGCTGTGGAGGTAGGCCCGGCGCTCGGGAGAAGAGTCCCAGGCGAAATTGGAGGCGAGCCAAGAGCTCGAGAGTTGCCTGCCGAAGCTGACCGGGGGCAGCTGAGAACTGATGTGGAGGAATGAAGATTCCAGGATGTGGATGCTTGATAAGCTACACTACAGCAGCTTATGAACTGAGGTGAGACTGAGAGGGAGAGATCACCAGCAGCAGAAGAGCAAGGACTCAAAGCTATCTTCTCGGACTTCATGAGGAGGAGAGACTACAACAAACAACTGCTGGAACTTGGTGAGGAGGGAGTGTTCAGGAGCCCAGAACACTCCCACAGCAAAAGACTGTGTTACATATCAGCCTTAAAGGCTGCTCCTGGACTAAAGTTAAAGGAGGGGCTTGAAAGGACTGACTGATAGTAATGTAATATATATATATATAGTTGCCTTTAGTTTGTATAGTATTTATTTGTGTAAATAAATGTATATACTTCCCCCTTCCCCTACAGAAGCCTCTGGCCTGAAAGTTTCTCTCTGGTGTTAGGATAAATTGTTGAGAAAGGGTGGGGGAAGCCTAAAAATTGGATTTTCGATTTCTAATGTGGCTCAAACTGCCACAGATGGTCAACCAGTTTAGGGTGGTGTAGAATCCTAGAATGATTTAGGTTGGAAGGGACATCTTCAGCTAGTTCAGATTTATGAGCTTTGGTTTTAGTATCAAGCAGTAATCAGTGGTAATCAGTGATTTTATTTGTATTGGGCTTTGATTTTGTGAATTAATCTCGACTGATTTTGAGGAATCTTAGGAAGTTTTCAACTGAGTCTGAAGAAGCCTTACTTAATACTTTGTTGCTAAAAGCAAACATGGTCAAATGGGAACTTTGTATGTAGTAGATGGCCTCTCTGCCCCATCAAGTGTTCAGCCTTTGAAGCATTTTTTTCTTTCTTTTTCTTTTAATAGAGTTGACAAAATGAAGTAGAAGAATATGTTGGTTGAAAAGATAGTTTGTCTAGAAAAACAAAAATGCAGACAGAAAGATCATAGATCAAAGGCAGATGGCACGTGGATGGCACTAATTTATAGCCCACAGTATTTACTTACAGATACAAGATTTGCTTGCAACATTTACTTGAGATTTAAGTTATTTGCTGCCAAATATAAAACTTAAATTCTTCCAAGGAGAAAAATTGTTTCTTTTGCTGACTCAGTTCTACATGTGTGTTCATACTTTCCACCCAGCTTTCCATCCTTCTGTTGTACCTTGTGTCCTTCTTCCTGAAGGGCCTGATGTTGACTGATACCAAGTCTGTGTGAAAGGTTCTTAGATGCTTCTGTGCTTGAAGCAAGATCTCCAGAAGACTTAGCTAGCAACCCTTTCTATAAAAACTGCTTTTATTTTGCAGAAATACAGTTTTTATTCACAGCTTGGTAGATTCTGTTTTGGTAGGTAGTTTGTTCTGAAAGACAACAAATGTGCCTTTATAAACTGTACTAGTTGTAACTTCTGTTATCATTTTTGTAGCTGCATTAACTTAAAGCTTCTCAGACTCCCTGGCTTTTGTGAATATGGTCATGCCTATTAAGAAATGAGAAAAGTGAATTGGTAGGAATTGAAACACACTGTTTGGGTTGAGAAGTGTAGTTGAATTGTGTGCTATGGTTGAAAGAGTAAAAACTTTATTTGCTCAAGAGATTCTCAGAAGTTTTCTAGGTTGTCAAATTTTTCACCAGAAACTACCACCACCTTGACTCAAAACCAGAGTTTCACCTAAGCCTGTGTCCTGCCCTTTAACAGTCATTGATCAATAGCAGCTGTCTTAGGGAGAACATTTACAGGAAAATTTGCCATGATACTATTTCAACAATTTGCACCTCAGAAATTTCCTGAGCTGAAGGTAATAAACTATTAAACACAGAGATGTCTTGGACGTCGCTGTCATTAATTAGAATTTGTTAGCATTTACTGAAGACTAAATGTTGCGGCCTACCTATGTGGTGTTTAGGGTAAAAAAGCAGACTTTTAAATGAAACTTGCATCCTGCTGATTTAATTTGATATTTTAATAGTATGGGAAAATAATTAATCACTCCCTGTTTATTTTCTTTTTTCCTTGTAGATTGCAGACCTCTCTTGCTCTACATCAGTCATTTCCTTTGAAGCTGAAGAATATTAACCTACATATCTTTAATCCCACCCCCTCAGGAAATGTTTCCCTCGTTGAGGTCAACTTAGTTGCTTTCTTATATCCTCTTTTACCTTTCTGAGATATAAAGAACAAAATGCAGATGTACTATGAACTTCCATCTTAGTATGATGATGCTTTTTGAGCTACTCTTACTCCATCCTCAGTGGTTTGATATTCTGGTAGCTCTTGAATATTCAAGGGATAGTTCAAGAAAATTTCTCTTAAGATTGCAGCATGTTTTTTGTCTACCCTGGTAATGGGGGATTCAGAGACTCACATAATATATGTAAATTTACAAAAGTGTTTATCCTATATACATTGCTTTATGCTTTTATATAAATGGGGTTTTTTTCATCTCCTGTCTTAATGGGCAGTTAGTATTTGTGAAGTTACCCGACCTCTCCACATCTAGTTTTCATTTTTCTTACTTGAACAGCTTGTATCATCAGTGACCTTTGTCACTTTACCATTCACATCCTTTCTAGATATGTATGAATGCACTGAACTGCACAGATGACAGAACTGCTTCCTGATGCCCTTTCTTGAATGATAAAAGTGACAGTTTCTTCCTATTTCCTTTTTTCTAAACAATTGCTGCTCCAGAACAATGACTTCCCCTCATGCCCGTTGGTTTTTGGTTGTTTTTTTTTATCGAGAACTTTAATGTTGAACATGGGTAGATGTTTTTTGGAAATTCGTGTAGACTGTGTCAAATAGGTTGCCAACAAATCCGTTTGCCCAGCTAAAAGTAGGCAAATTACTTGGATTTGAGGTATCTCTTTAAAAAGATCATTGTTTGGGTTATTTTTGTTCTCTCTCTCCCCGTGGTTTGAGAGTTTCTTTCTCATTTTGAGGTCTGTGAATGAGAGAGGAGGTTCACAACAGAATTAAGACCAGCTTTTTGCTTTGAATGTCTTTGAAAACTGTACTAGTTTGTATGCATTTTTCTAAATTGTTACTACAAATCTCCTGTTTCACATTCTTTGCATTTAGTTTTCAGAGTACTTCTGTGATTTCCTGATTTGCTCATGACTTCAGCTTGTTGGAGGATGTCTTCTTTTAGTAATCTCCTTTACTGTCTCTTTTGTCATTGTGGTCATTCTGAAAAGATCTGTTTCTGAAAAGACAGCTGTTAGCTTACTTAGGTACAATCACTTAAAATATTATAATCAAAGATTTGAAGTTGTCTATCAGGGAGAATGGAAGATTTTCTTCAATATATCTTGTTGAAACACTGTAATATTGAAAATTATATGTGAGTAATAATTTGGTGCAAATAAATATTTATAGTGTTTCAGCAGGAGACTATCTCATATTAAACTTAATTTTAATGTACTTTCAAAAAAAATTTGTTTTTTCAAATAAACTTGGGTTAGTAATGCCCATGTTTGTACATTTTCAAGAAAAAAGACCTTTTAACCAGCTAGCCTCTGCTAAAAACATGTGCCAGACTGGAAGGTTTATGGATGAATTTTAGCTTAGGAGTATGCTGAAGACATCAGCATCTAAATTCCTTTTACTATTTATTTGAAGAGGTTCTGACACCCACTAGTAAATGGGATTGGTGAACATGCTTTCCATGCATTGTTACTGCCCATTGGGCTGATATTCAAAACATCAGGAAACTTCCATCTTTCCCTGTGGAAAATTAGACAGCACTTCTGTGGGGAAACAAATATTAGAATATCCTGGTCTTAAGTTGTCATCTGAGAACTGGGCAGATGCTTACTTCAAAAAGAAATTAAGAGTACTCAAAACCAGGCTATAATTAATTTAGTACAATGATAGGTAAAGTTCACAGTGTTACAGTTTTTTCTCTTGCTTACTTGGATGAGTTAAATTAAAAATGAAACAAACCCCTTTATTCTTTACAATATCATCCATATGTCTTAACCAAGAAGATTTTGACCACTTTTTTTTTTTTCTCGTCTCCTCACCTCAGTGCATTGCTGTGGGACAGAGCCTGTGCTCTGGTGCTGCTGGAGCTGCAGTAACCACATGAGTGCCTGCACAGGAAATGGAAACTTTCTTGCATGCTCTGCAAGAGAAGTGGTGTCATGGTTGTGCAGGTGGCATTGTAAAGTTCTGCCTCTCCTGAGAAAGAATGTACCTTCTCTACCCCTGTCCGGAATGGGGTTGACCAGGGAGAAAGGTCGGATTACTAATCTTCATGTGGATATGATCAATTAGAACGTGTAGCCAACTGTTATTAGTTACATTGTTGGGCACAGAACAGGGTAACTTTGGTTTTTCATGTTGCCTTTGGGCTTGGTTTTCTCATGGCTTTCTCTTTATCACTTGTGTAGCAGACATGGAAACAGTAAAGGGTGTGAGTCCTCCAAGCTTAACTTGTTAACCAAGAAGTTTCTTTGTTCTTTATTTCAATACCCAGTCCTTACATCAAAGGGCAGGTGAGCCACCAGTGTTACACAATTCCCCTTTACCCCGATACTTGCCTGGGCAGCAGGAGTGGCTTTTGCTGCCACCCTTCTTCCCCAGCCTGCTTTTCTCGACAGGCTTGTGTTCCTGGAACAGGGAGCAGGCCAGCACTGGACTGTGCCATAGCAAGGGCTAGTTCTTGGCTCTTGCTTCTGAAGAATGAGATTGTCTGCCTCTTCTTGCTTTTATTCCTGTCAGTTGGGCAGTTGTAGTTCTTTTTTAGGAGAATATGTTTCCTGAGCTGGATGTTTTGGCTGCCAGCTTTTAAGCGTGAAGAAAATACCAAAAAGGCATCAGCCCCACAACAGGCATTGAGCTGGGAAGGCAAAATGATGCAGTTCTGGGAAAAGAAAAAGGGATGAAAAAGGAGATGAAGTTCTTTAGGCATGGTGGGGGAATATTCTTCCACGCTATCTTCAGAATGTGGCTTTCCTCATCCTGTTTCTTTTCTTTACAGAGATATCAAAATGTATCATTGGATTTAACTAGGAATCTGTTGGGGGCCTGAAGGTATTCAGAGTATAGGGGTTTTTGGGACCTTTGATGTTCATTAGGGAGTAGTTCTGTTTCTGTGCCAGGCAATGTTTACTTTGCTTTTTTTGTTTCCTTTGCAAACTGCAGTCTTATGGTTTCATACTTTCTTCTGTACCTCTTAACATTTCTTATTTAGGTTTTTTTTCCTAGACAATCTCTTAGGCTTTTGAAAATTTGGTTATCTTCTGTGGGATTAAATTTAATACAAGGGGAAATAGAGAAGTTGGGGTGGTTTTTTTGTAATAGTTTTTTTGTTGTTGGTTTTTTTTCTATAAATGACTATTTTTTTTAAGAGCATGTTAGTGTTGAAGTTGCATATGAATGGATAGGTTATCCATATGTTATCATTAAAGTCAGTGCTTAAAATATTACAGTGTTGATGTCATGCTCTGTTCTTGCTTTTTATATTTTTCTTATGATATACAGTAAACTGTACACTAGTTTTATTTCCTGTTTATGTTCTGAGTATTTTGGTGTTTGTCTTTCACATAATTTAAAATAAATGTTTGGGTTTTAAGTCTAATGGAAACACTTCACAGTTTTATGGGATGACTTCATAAAATTAGCAGAACTTTACATTTAAATTAAAATGCTGTTTAGGAAGGAGTAGTTATTCCCTGCAAGTCATGACTTACAGCAAATGGAAACTATTACTTTATTTTTAGCTTGCATAGATTTGTGTGGTACTTGCTTTTTGCTTTGTGTCCCCGGTCTCAATATGTTTAAACCTCTCCAGTCCTCACATCGTAAACTTCCGTCTCAGATCATGTGGGTAAGCTGGTACTGCAGCCAGGTGTCACGCGTGCTTGTAATCAGATTAAAAGAAACTGAAATAGAGAAAGGAACTTGCACGGAAGGTCAGAGTATTGCAACAATATTAATGAAACATCTACGTGGTTTGTGTAGGAAATTACCTGGCTTCAGCTTAAGGGCAGAGGGGACACCTGCAGCAAGGTTACTCTGTGTGATTGATTGTGGAGGATTGCTGTTTGAAGGCTGATGAATAAGCTGGATTCCTATTTCTGTAATCATGTTATGACCCAGGCTGGCCTTTAACAGGTCACAGGGCACCACTGCAGCATCTGAGCACTGTTGTTGCTTTTGACCAGTGATACCACTGAGATGTTGCAGGTTGTCTAAGAGAAGTCTGAGCAAAGTCTTTTATTAAAAAAAAAAAAAAGAAGTTACTCTCAAGATCAAAGACAAATCCCACAGTCACTTATAACTAAAAAAAAGAAAAATTTTGCCAAGTATATTGGGTCCTCTGTGGAATTGGAGCTGGCTCTGTCCAACATGGAGGCAGCTTCTGGTGTCTTCTCACAGAAGACACCTCTGCAACCCCTCTCTATCCCCCTGCCCTCAGCTGCCAAAACCTCGCCACATGAACCAAATGCACCAAATAGGACAACTACCTAGCAGAAAAGTTATTTTAATGTTGAATTTGAAAATGTCCTTAGTCTTATTGTGGTAACAAAACTGTCAAATGTGGCTGTGGATTAGACAATAAAGTTGTGAAAGATTGACCAGAACATGCCTGACATGAGCACACAGTGCTGATAGTGCAATACTTTGCATAAGACTCTCTGATGTGAAATTGCCTGAAAGTGTTTGTCAAGAACTAGTTTATCTGATGAGTGTACTTAAAGGACATTTAAATCAGTTTTCCAGAATCATTGCATGTGTAGCAAGTTTGACAATTTTGGGGGAACTAGGTTTTCAGTAGAGTTGCTCTTGAAGCGTATAGCAAATGTAGTCCTTTTAGGAATTACTGCGCGTGACTTGTAGGTTTTGCAGATGGATATAACGATGCTGATGTCCAGATTCCTGAGCATATACAGGAGTTTCTGATGCCCATGATGTGAGCTGGTACTAGTGCTGGGTCACAAAACCTCTGGGAATCCAGACAGCTGCAAAAAATCCTGAATTTGTATGGGCACAATTTCTGAGTTTCTTAACCTGTCATACCACTTTACTTCTTGGACCACCAGGCTGAAATGGGAATTTGTCCTTCTAATAACCCCTTGAATAAAATTAAGGATGTAATAGGCAGCTGAGATTTTTTGGTAGCACACCCCTCCATGGTAATTTCTTTACGTTAAAATCACAGTCAGCTCCAAACAGGGTAAAATAGAGGGCAAATTTAAGACATTCATCATGACTTTGTGAATGGTAACGCAACTACAAATATTTCTAAATTACGTAGAAAAAAAATGGGCGAATGCTACTTAATCAAGCTGCAACTTTGACTTCACTTTGAGCTTTTCTCCCCCCATCTCTGTCTTTTTCTGTCTCTCTCAAGTTAGCACACTGACTCAGCTGGAGAACTGCCTGTCCTGGATTCTTTCTTTCATGGTACCTCCTGCTGCACCTGGTAGAAAGCACAATGAGCCTTGATGCAGAGTGCTCGTGTGACTAATCTATCTGATCCTTGAAGCCATGGGTGGAAAAGAGGGAGGGGTCTAGACTTAAAATCTTTATCCACTTTTTCTTTCCTTCCTGGAGATACAAATATGGGTCAAGGCGTCTTGCAAACTACCATACTGTGTTTGACAGGCTGATTAACAAGTGTATTTGCCCCAAGTGTAGTAAAATTTTCTGACCCTTTTTGTGACTGCTGCAAAGTATTTCTGATTTAGTTTGTTTGTTTGTTTGTTTGTTTGTTTTTTTGCATGATACAGACTGTCACTTTGAACACCAATATCATATTTTATGCATGATCATAAATGGGATAAATAAGTATTTATAATATTGCAGGCACTGAATTGTGTCTAGCCACAACAAGGTCTAGAGTTTTTGTGGTAACTGACCAACTTTTTTCCTAAGCTTATGATAACAGTAGACAGCAACCCCATATGAACAGGGCTGTGGAATGAGTACATAAGCAAAACAACATAAAAAACCTCATTACTTTCATCCGTAATTGTTTTTCTTTTGTCAAAATCAGTTTTAGCAAAACCTGTTAAAAAATGACTCCTTTGTGTTTACTGATGCCAGTGCTAAGTGAAAAATTTTTGCTCTTAGTTCAGTAGTGCAGTAACTGCACCAGTGATGACTTACCTGATGATAAGACCACACAGATGTGTTATTCTTCTTGAAAGCACTTGAGATGGCTCAGAGGATAGTATTTACAGGCAAAGCAAAATAGTGGACGGCTTGTTTTTCATTCCCTTCTACCAGCAGTTTAGATCGATTGGGCTGCAAGCTGACAATTATATTTCATCTTTGGAGGCCCTAAAAGATACCTTTAAGGTATATTCATTTTAGTGTCTCTCTCGGTACTTTTTGAAAATAATGTTTCTCCTGACAAGTGAGTTGCTTGGAAGCTGCTGAGTGATTTGGAAAGTGTACTTCCTGGTCATAATGCCCCTTGGTAATGTGCAGATGCAGTGAGGGTCTGTAAATTAAGGATTTGCAATGATTGCACAGTGCTCTTAATGGAAGGTAACCTGTGAAAATGTGATCTAGGCTACTCTGTGTTTGTTCCAGGCTAGGAGCACGCACAGGGGCATCTATTAATGGTTCTATTTAATTTTACCTGTTAAGATGCTCTGTGTCAGCTATATATCTTAAGAATTGGGGGGCGGGGGGAGGGAGGGAGGAAAAAGAACCCAACTTAGATTGTATGATCTGTGGACATTACATTGGTAATAAGTTACTGATTTTCAAGACTTGCCTCTATTTCTATAAACTTGGGTAGAAAATAATTTCTGCAGGAGTTGTTTTGTTCCTTTGTGTCACAAAAAAATCATTTAAAAACTGCTGCTTGTGCTAATAAACAGCAAAAAGCTTTATACTGACTCAAGGCATAAACAAAATAGAGGTTTCAACTGAGCATGCGACTGTTCAGGCATAACAAAATCAAAGCAGCTGGTTGAATAGCTTGGAGGTTTTTTTAGTGCCAACCTTGCCAAGACATCTGTGTTCTATAAGACATTAAGGGGAGAAGTTGATTTCAAATAGTTGTGTGTTTTTGACAGCCTGGCTTTTGAATAAGGGATTTGAATAAGTTTCCACAGTCAAAAAAGCAGGATAACATGTACTGTCCCTTCCACTGCAATCCTTCTAAAATTCAAAGTGCTTTAATAAGATTGTGTTTTAATTTGAAGTGTCAATTTTATATCAGCTGTTCTTTTACCAAGAAGGGAGGTACTTTGGATTCATTGCAACAATCAAACCAGCACTGAGTTTTACCTTGTAAAAACTGGGGGGAGAATCTTTGCTTTTGGGATTTTAGATTAGCTGTTGTACCACACAGCTGGGAAACTAAGAGATGCACAAGGCATTTGAGTTTTAGCTGTAAATTTGTCACATAATCACAGAATATGCTGGGTTGGAAGGGACCCACAAGGATCATTGAGTCCAACCCTTAGCCCAGCACAGGACCATCCACAAGATCATACCATGTGCCTGAGAGTATTGTCCAAATACCTCTTTAACTCTATCAGTCTTGGTGCTGTGATCACTTCCCTGGGGAGCCTGTTCCAGTGGCCAACCACCCTCTGGGTGAAGAACTTTTTTTCTAATATCCAACCTAAACATCCCTTGACACAACTCCAGGCCATTTTCTTGGGTCCTGTCGCTGGTCACCACAGAGAAGAGGTCAGTGCCTGCCCCACCTCTTCCCCTCACGAGGAAGTGGTAGCTTCATGACTGCATCTTTGGAATATCCTTTTTATACTAGAAAGTTGCTTTCACCTAGTTGGTTTGGAATGCTTCTTCTTTGTTTCATAAAGCTTAGAATGTAACTGACATTTTATTTTTCCCCCAAGATTCCCAAGACATCCAATGCACACATTATAATCCCACACTCAACCTATCTCCAGGAGTCTGTGATACCATACTTCATTTTAAATTACACTTGTAGGGATTGGAAAATACTGCTGCATCATGAAAAGTGCTTGCTTGCTTATAAGACCGAGGATTCTCTGAATTGAGCTCAGTTAAGTCAGTGACATTTTGTTATAACAAAACACTTTATAAAGGAATAACACTTTGTTTTGACTAGGATATTTAATTTATGAAGTTATATACTGCTACAAATACAAGTCCAGGAAGCTTTAGTTCTTAAAGTTAGAAAACAATCGAGAAGAAGAGCAAAATTGCTACTAATTGCTGTGGAATAGTGATGTTGCAGTGAAGACTTTTTTTTAATTTTACAGTTCCTATATTTGAGAGCATGCACACAGTAGTTAGAGCAGGTAAACATGTGTTGTTACCCAAGTGACCATGTAGTTTTACCTTGTTGACATGTGAAGGCAACTCAAGGTAGCTTAATGTAGCAAACAATCTGAAAGAATCTTTGGAATTTAAAGTTCTTACTTATTAAAACAAATCTTCCTTAACTATTAGCAGTATGAAACATGTAAGTGCAAGCTATTTGTTTGTGAAACTTGTAATTACAGGCCGAAATCCAAGTCATCACTTTTTAGAGTGACACAAAGTTTCTGTAGCATCTGTTCCTGCAGGGCCAGGCACGGAGAGCAGCTGGAGGTGCTCTCTCTGCATGAGCCTGAGCTGTGCTGTCCTGCCTGTCCTCCAGCCCCAGGGAGCACATCCTGCTGTGCCGGGAGGGCACATGGAAGGCACAGCAGCAGAGTAGATTTATGTTGTCTACTGGGAAACCATTCCTGGAATAAAATTTGAAAAATCAAAGAAGTCCTGCATTTTCCCCTTTAATTAGTAGTACCTATAATAGCACCTTGGGACCAATTGCCTTTTTTTTTTTTAACTGCGTAGTTTTTGGGCATGTATTTTATTATATTAATTTGTTCAAAAATTGTGGTCAGTTAATTTATGAATTCACTCGACTGTTTGGTTAGACTGTGAGTATGTGACATGTTCTTTGGCTGTTTTGCAGTTATCTTGAGAGTATGTTAAAATGTGTTACTTGTCTGTTAGCTGTTTGGGTAGGTAGTGGAATTCATGGGGTTTTTTGGAAAGATGTGAATTTTTCTTGAGCTCTCAGCCAGAACAGTTGGAGTCAAATGCATTTTGCAAGCTCTCTGCAAGGCACTGGTAGATTGAGATACAGAAAGAGAGAATGGGAATAATGGAGACTTAAGGAAAAAAGCCATGAAAGTCTCCAAGTGAAAGTGGGAGGAGGAAAAGACTAGATGGAAGAAAGGCATGGAGTGGGTGAGCTTAGACAAACACCATAAGGATTCAGAAAAAAGAGGAGCCCAGAGAACTTTAACAGCAGGCAGAAAGGACACAGTGTTACATGAGTTGGCTGTAGATTTTTCAGGTCATTAAGTTAAAACAAATATAACCCAAAGGTGTTATATTTTTAACGGCAAGCAGCAAGGCAGACTGGGAAACCAGGGCACTTTCAGAGGTGCATGGAATGCAGCATCTTGAAGGCTTGTGGATCTTTCCAAGGCCTGAATTTGGTGAGAGTGAGAGTCTCTGCTTTTACAGGGTTTTTTATGTAGGGTTTTTTTTTTTTTTTTATTTATTTAATCCAGTCCTTGACAAATTCATTTGTCTCTGGGATAAATATGAAGAATGTGTGTTATCTTGAACTGTTCTTATGAGAAAGGGGTGACTTGATTTCTTCTAAAATAGCTGTGGCGGCTTGTTTATACACCTTCAGCTGTTTGTATTTACTTTGAGGGGAGGAGTAACCTTATGGCTTTCCCCTTTTAACCTGTTGTCTCTTACTGTCTTCCACTTGCTGTACTTGGCACTGGCCTTCTGTGCTCCTTTGCTTGTAAATTTAAAGGGAATTTCTTTGACTTCTGTGATAGTTCTTATACTTGCTAGTGACTCTGTATGAGCATGCTCAAATGTTACATATATCTCTTTCGTGTTGTCAGTAGGAACTTGAAAAGGGTACTGTCTGTCATGCTATCAAGTGCTGTCTTGTTGTGCTCCTCCTCCTCTGTGTAGGAGAGCTTTTTCATTTTCTTTCATGTGTTGCCTCTGTCAGATCAGAGACTTTGATCAACACTTGCACAGTTCTTACCCCAGAGGAATTTGGCTTGTGCTTGGGCACTTTGGCAATATAAGTAAGAATTCTTCAGCCTTTGCTATGATTTGACTTTTTTTTTTTTCTTTTTTAATTGTCAGACTATACCATCTGTGGGGAAGTTGTCATTAATTGGTCAAGGCAAGTCCTTATCACTGTTAGAAATAAATTTCCTCTCTTCATTTTTTAAGGGGATAGGGAATGGCATGTACAGCCTAGTAAATTTCTGATGATTTGCCGACTTTAAAATAAATCCTTATAAAACAATAACTTTTTTTTTGCATGGAATAAAATCATTAAGGTTGGAAAAGAATGCTAAGATCATCAAGTCCAGCTGTCAACCCAGCACCACCATCATGTTCACCACTAAACCATGTCCTCAAGTACCATATCTATACATTTTTTGAACACTTCCAGAGATCGTGACTCCACCAATTCCCTGGACAGTATGTTCCAAATGACATCACTGTAATTCCTGAGTATTTGAGATACAAGGTGTACCATGGTGCAACCCTCTGTACCTTTACTGTTAAGTAAGATGACAAATTGGGCTGTGTGATACAAGGCTCATCTCCAAAAACACAAAGGGACCCAGTGGAATGGTGGCAGGTGAGGAAATTTTAATAATCTGAGAAATAGAGCACCCTGAACTGGCTCTTCCCAAGTCTGCCACAGGAAGGTGATCAGTTCTATGAGACTCATTATGAGATGGAGGGGAAGAGTATCCTTGAATTGTTCTGGATGTGTTATGGAATGTTTAGAAGGACAAAAGGCAGGGTATGTGATTCTGTAAAGGAGGATTTGAAGTGATTTGGAGAGAAACAAGCATAGGACAAGAGGATAGGGGAATAAAGGAGCTAATCTTGTATTGGTGGGTGAGGGGACTCTCTTCTATATACATTTGTATATATGGAGCACTAAGTGCCAGTGTCAGCCCACAGGCCAGAGTCAAGTGGGACCACTGGATCCTAGGGGCCCATACACCTTGGGGTGCCAGCAGCTGGAGCATGTGCATCCTGTGTGGAGATGTCAGTGTGCAACAACAGCAGGACTGTTTGTAGGCTGGTGAGTAGGTCAGAGGCGTGGGTGGCAGGTAATGAAACCAGGTAATAAATCTGGGAGAGACAGAGAACAAAAGATGTGCCAGTTGGCTGCTTGAGGGACTGACAGGTCCAAGGCAACTTCTGCAGGCACAATAAGGTCTCAGGCCTGATTGAGGGACATGTTTTGTGTGTGCATGAGCCATGTACACTGCAGTAGTATACTTTTGTCCACATCAGCCATAATGGAGACCTGCAGGAGGAGCCCTTCGAGCTCTGCGTGTCAGCTGGAAATACACCCTCAACCTTCATACTAGACAGAAGCAGGAATGTGGAACCTCACCTTTATTGAGCTACTGGAATCAGTGACATGTAACCCGTTTGGATGGAGTTTGTCTATATGATTGTCGTTTTCCTCTGCTCTTTTGGGTGTGGCTAAAAATAGTACAAGGTAGATTCTGCATGTATCTAACATGGCACTGGGGTTTTTTATAGATTTCAAAAGAGATGTTTTTATCAAATTATATGTCAAGAGTTAGCAAATCTTTATTGAGATATAACAAGTATCACTTTTGACTTCAGATTTTTTTTTTGGAGGAGACCTCTGAAGATCATACCTGATATCAAGAGAGCCTCTTGCCTCTTCTGATAGAAATCCAGTGATATCTGCCCTTTTCTGCACAACCTGTAACTCACACTTCCTGCTCTCAAGGAGCAGTGAATGGATAGAAATTTGTATAGAAATGACCATAAAATGACCTTGAATATCGTGTTCAGTTTTGGGCACCACAACGTAATAAAGATATTAAGCCATTAGAGAGTGTCCGAAGGAGAGCAACAAAGATGGTGAAGGGCCTTGAGGGGAAGCTGTATGAGAAGCGGCTGAGGGCACTTAGTCTGTTCAGCTGGAGAAGAGGAGACTGAGGGGAGACCTCATTGCAGTTACAACTTCCTTGTGAGGGGAAGAGGAGGGGCAGACACTGATCTCTTCTCTGTGGTGACCAGTGACAGGACCCGAGGGAATGGCCTGGAGTTGTGTCAGGGGAGGTTTAGGTTGGATATTAGGAAAAGGTTCTTCACCCAGACTGGTTGGTCACTGGAACAGGCTCTCTGGGGAAGTGGTCACAGCACCAAGCTTGACGGAGTTCAAGAAGCATTTGGATGATACTCTCAGGCACTTGGTGTGACTCTCAGGAATGGTCCTGTTCAGACCCAGGAATTGGACTTGATGATCCTTGTGGGTCTCTTCCAACTCAACATAGTCTATGATTCTGTGATTCTGTGAAATGCATCTTATGTGAATAAGGTATATATATTGTTTTGCAGATCCTGTCCTAATATTGGGCTTTACTTGTCACTATAGATATGTTTTATCTTTCATGGAGCAGCACAAATATGTAGGTTGTTTGTTTGCTTTTCCTCCTTTAAACAACACCAAAGCTTCATCTAGGAGGAGTTCCTTTCCCAGGCTCTCTAAGGGGCTTTGTTTTTTGTGCACCATCCTGGCGAGGGAGCTGCAAGTAATATATACCCCTTGAAAAGATTCTGGATTGTAAATCTGCTTCATCTTTTCCTTATTGTGTGCATTAAAATGCTTTTCCACTGTGCTGCTTCTTTTGCTTCTGTTTGTATTATTTCCTTAACACTAATTTTTTTCCTCAGTGCCTATGACTTCGTCATTTGAATGTCTGTAAAATAATCCTTTGTTTACGGTCCTCAAACTCTGCCTTTCATCTTTTTGTAACTATTGTGAAATGTACCATACAATCACATCCACCATGGGAGCTGGTTATCCACAGTTGCCATCACCTACTGTATCATGTGTCTTTAACTATGGTTTCTATTTTGTGTAGATTATACAAACTGGATGTAACATTGGCATTAAATCTGTCTATTTCCAAATTGTGGAACTCTCCAATTTTGTGATTAACAAGTTTTGCCTTTTATGATTATTCAATATATAACTAGAGTTTGAACATGTTCCAAATGCGAACGCTTAGAAAAATAGTTCTTTACTGAATCTTCTATTTATATTCCTCATGTGAACAAGCTGGAGGTTTTCTTACTTTCTTCCTCGTATTCAGGCAGAATACAAATCAGCAATAGGACTTTTTTGCATCATTGCACACAGCTTCCTTTTCTACTGCTCCGTTCTATTTGTGTCCTGCCTTCAGCCCTGCTCGGATACAGCCTTTAACATTCTGTGCACTACTGGCTTCCAGGGAGGCAAACAATGCGACGTTCATGAAAGCTTTGAAAGACTGCAGTTGCCAGGTGTAGGATTTACTCTGTTCTAGCTGCCTACTGGTAACTTGTAATAAGCCAAGACAAAAATAGAATCCTACAATATTCTCTTGTGAATTCACAAGGAATGATTTATGGTCATGGGAATGTAAGTACCTTTGCTTGCTCAGCCCATAGCTGTCTCTAACCGAGGTGAGAAATGGATGCTTGTAGAAAGAGTGTAGAAACAGTTTGCAGTAATATTTTTCTTGGTATGCTGTTCCACCAGTTTATGAATAGGGATATTTTGAGCTGGAGTTCCATAAAAACTGTTGCAATTAAACCAACATTTTCTGACTTAAAGGAAGCATCACTACCCTGTCTTTTACTGTTTCTGTTTTCCCTGCCCTCAATTTAATCCAAACCTGTGATGATATAAACTGGAATTTTGTTGTGGTTTGCCTGGTAGAGGTTCATCAATAAATTTTTCTTTTGTTTATTTGTCAAAATATTCTGGGTCAGGGTAGATACTTCTCAAATGCAGCATAACTTGTTCTCATTGGTAAGGAGATCTGTAAAGGGCTGAACTCAGAATGGTAGATTTCTCCAGTGTCCAGTGCATCAAGATTCTTTCAAAAAAACTATATGTATAAAAAAAAAACTATATGAAAAATATTAATCTTAAAAGGCTGGCAGCTAGCTTAATATCAGTACATTCATTTTCCTGTAAAGGATTATGAATTTTCTTAAAACAAAATAGCTTTCTGAAAATACTTTCTACTCCTAGTGTTTCAATTAGATGCATTAGTTCAGTAACTTTCCGTTCACTGCATAAAGACTGGGTGTTCTGGAATGATATAAAGAAGTTAATTGACTTTTACTCCTGGTGGGCATAGGGCAAAAGACACAATATCAGACAGCTGTCCTTTTAAAGACTGGCAATAAATCACAGCTTTTCTTTTTCTATGACTGAAAAAACAAACGTTCACCAATCTCTACATAAAACAATCAGCTTCTGTTCTCTTTTTAGTTTAAGACATACTGTGAAATATACAACAGAAATTTGAACAAAATGTTTATTTTGGTTTGAATTTAATAATTTGATTTTACTAGAGTGCATCATTACATGGTAAATTTGACTAATGTCTAAGGGCTATGTACATTTAAAAACCAAAATGTATGAAACGTTTCACTGATCTGGTGAACATAATCATGCAGTTAATACCTTGCTACGTAATTATTGCTAAATCTTTCAGAAAATCTTCCTCATTCTATATGTAAATAACTTTCGGGGGACTTGCAATGATAGCTGATTCTCATGTCTGAAGAGGAAAAATTGTCATAGTTTGCCTGTGGGGCTTTTTGGTTTTTTTCAGTTATTTTACTGAGGTTTGTCTCTGCTTGGTATTGTGCATATATGGTTATCTAGTGATGAATTCCTTCTTGTTTCAGCTTACATAACAGGAATGCCATTAATGAGGGGAAGTACAGCTGTGCTGGGATATTCCAGAAGTTGATAAAAGCCTAGAAGCTTTTCTGGCATCACCAGCAGTAAAGGATAAGACAAGAGTGTAGGAAAAGGGCAGAGATACAGGCATACCTTCTCCAATATGACCTCCTCATCTCCAGTAACTTGTAGCTCAGAGTATGGCAGAACAAAGGTGTTAAATTTATATTTAAAGACCATCCTGAATTTTGAATTTTTCTTCAGTGACTTTATCCTTTTTGTCTTTTATTTTTCAAAATATGTAAAATTTTTGGATTCACAAGTTGTTCCACAGCCTGCCTTATGTGGTGCAAAGCACTATATTTTTCCATTTTTCATTATTTTGAATTTGCTACCTGCTGGTTTGTTTAAAGTCCTCTACCCTTTACGTTGGAACAGACTGTCTTCAGCAGTTGGATATCCACCCCTCTTTGCCAGTTGGGATTTTGATAGGCCTGTGAGGCCAGGCAGGGTGCTTGGCCTCTGTTGTACCATGTGCTCATCTGCAGAGATGCAGCTTGTGCCTGCTGTGGCTGCTCTGCAGAGATCTGAAGGGCTGTACTTGCTGTCTTACTGTACCTGCTGGGTAAGAAGGAGGAATAGATGGGACTTTTGAAGGGATTGCTCTGTGAAAGGAAATTCAAGGTTAAATATTTCTAGAAAAGCTACTGTCAATGTCCTACAACTTCTGTTGTACCACTTAGTGCTTTCTTTCTGTTTAGTGCTCTATCAAGGCCAGCATCTGGCCTTTAGAACTAAATTCCCCTTTACTAAACACTGCCTTTCTCTGAGCGAGAAGTGTGCTGAGAGGAGGTGCCGTCAGCTTGGAGTGATGTCTGCTGCAGAGGACAAGTGGTCTTATAAAAGTAGCAGGAGATATTTAGGTTACTAGAGAGTTAATAATACAGCACACTGGAAGTTACATAAAGTGCTTTGCAGATTTTGCTTCATTGGTATTGTCAAGTGCAGTAATTCTGTGTAGCTGCAAATGTGAAACTTCAGTCCATCCTTCAGCAAAGGTTTACGTGCTTGTGAAGATCATGAGAGGTGGCATAAAGAACACCAGTTAGTTACTGTAGTTTAAATAGTTGGCTGAATTTCTGAAGGATTTTAAAATCAAGAGAAAGAATGTGAGATTAAAAAGGGAACTTGAGTCACCCCTGCTGGCGAAGGAGAAAATTGAATTTAGCTCCTGGATGCATGGATATTGCTGCCTTCTGACGGAGTTGGTTTCTTAGCATCCAAGTTTTACAGTCGCAAAGTGTATCTTCACAGATCAAAAGTAGGTGGATTGCAAGGGATGCAGCTCAAATGGAATGGATCTTAATGTAGTTGAAATATGAAATATAATCTGTCTTCTCAGGTTATGGTCATATGGCAATTTTCATGGCAACGCAGAATGGGTCAGGTTGGAAGGGGCCACAGTGGGTCATTTGGTCCAACCTCCCTGCTCAACCAGAGTCATCCCAGAGCACATGGCATGGAGCTGCATCCAGACAGTTCTTGAATATCTCCACTGAGGGAGGCTCCACAACCTCTCTGGACAACCTGTTCTAGTGCTCTGTCACCTGCACAGTAAAGAAGTTCTTCCTCGTGTTCAGGTGGAACGTCCTGTGCATCAGTTTCTACCCGATGCCTCTTGTCCCATTGCTGGGCACCACTGAGCAGAGCCTGGTCCATCCTTCTGACACCCTCCCTTTGGATACTGACAGACATCGATGAGGTCCCCTCTCAGTTGTCATTTCTCGAGGCTGAACAGGCCCAGCTCCCTCAGTCTTTCCTCATATGAAAGATGTTCCAGTCCCTTCATCATCTTTGTTGCCCTTCTCTGGACCTGCTCCACGATACCATTGACCTTCTTGACCACAAGGGCACTAATCTGTGTGTGCAAGTCTGTGCATCCATTGAAAGGGTTAGAGCCACCCTGTGTGTAGCTCTGCGTCCTCCATTGTGATGGCCATAACCCACCAAAAAAGGCAATTTTCATCTGATCTAGCTACTTAACTTTGTGGTTTTCTGATGGCTGGTGTGCTGGTACAAAGGAGGTAGTGGGAATGGGTGGTTGGCAGAGGTAAACAGGAAAACCATATTTTTCAGGTCCTGTGGAGCAATTGACCACTCCAGCTTTCTACAAAAGCCTACAGGCATGACTGTCCTGTTGACTCTGGTCACAAAATATAATCTGCAATGTGGAATGCTATTAATTTTAACCTTCATTTGCTTAAGAGTTTCATCTTTCCTGTCCAAATTTTCATTATATTACTCAGCATTTTTTATATGTTCATTCTGCATTTCAAAGACAATCTTTAAACCATATGTATACATATGGTGTATATTGTATTTTTTAACAGTGAAACAGTTGTTATTTCCTAAGGAAAAGGAGAAAAATCCATTTTCATTCATATACCTCCAAATTAAATTGCATTTGGATGTCTTAAATTTTTATTAAAAAATACTATGAGGAAAGTGCAGAAATATAGAAATGAAGAAAATGTCTTTCTGTGTCAGTAAAAGTGTTCATGAAAAGGTACTACATTTATTGGTGATAACACCTTGTCATGTCCCATAGCATCAAAGTTTGAGGGTGTTTGTCAAGAGACTACACTGTGGCATAAATTCAGAAGTTTCTTTTCTGTTCACAGCTTTGTTGCAGCTTTGTGAGAGCTACTGTGCCATTATTTAATTTTAAAATACTGCAGCCTATTACTCTATTATTGTTCTAGTATCTTAGTCTGTCTAGTTAATATGTAAAATTATTCCTTGATTGTGGAAACTTCTTAAGTGTCTTTAAAACTGATGTTGATGTGTTAATTTTATTTAAGCACCAGCTGCATCCATTAGGTGTATTTAATATAATATTTAAAGTGGGCTGAAATGAATAAAGTATTTTTGAGAACCAAGGTAACTATAAGATAAATGCTATAAATTAATGATTTTTAGTATTAGTGTTAATTTTGTGCTTTGGGGGGATTGTGTAGTTAAAAGAAAAAATCATTAGACTACAGTATTAATAACTTGGATTCTGATTAAATATACTTCATTATGTAATTACTGCTCTTTTGAAAAGGTTTTAAATTATGGCGTTGCTTTGTCCTATGCTTAAGTGTAACCCATATGTTCTAGTTGCATATTATATAAGAATGAAAAGCTACATGGAAATAATCAGTGTTATCCATGCACACTTGGAACCCTGTGGTAGCAGTCTTTGTTTTCATTAGCTTTCCCAAAATCCTTTCTCTATTCTGAAACATAAATTACATTCCTTATTTTAGAGAAGAATATTGCCATCCTGGTTTCTTTTGAAGTGATATATATCCTCTTCATGGTTTGGGTTGGGAGGGACCTTGAAGATCATCTTGTTCCAACCCCCCTGCCATGGGCAGAGACACCTTCCACTAGACCAGGTTGTTCAAAGCCCCATCCAGCCTGGCCTTGAACATTTCCAGGGATGGGGCATCTACAGCCTCTCTGGGCAACCTGTTCCAGTGCCTCACTACTTTCAGAGTAAAGAATTTATTCCTAACATCCAATCTAAATCTACCCTCCTTCAGTTCAGAGCCATTCCCCCTTGTCCTATCATTTCATACCCTTGTGAAAAGTCCCTCTCCAGCTCTTTTGTAGCCCCTTTAGGTACTGGAAGGTACTTTAACGTCTCCCTAGAGCCGCCTCTTCTCCAGGCTGAACAGCCCCAGCTCTCTCAGCCTTCATCTCTTAGACTGCTGTTTTAAAACAGCAAACCAAAATGAACATGGCAGAGTTTGTTGCACAATTATTTGATATTCATTATGGATGTCCAGCACAAGCGTTAGCAAAAGTGTTTTAAGCCCTAGCTTGAGAAAGAGAAGGATGACTTTGCCTAGTGGTCTCTATCTTCACTGAATTTGAACCTTCTCCTTTAGGTGCTGCTACTATGGGAGGGTTGTTTTCTGTGTCTAACATTTGCTTTTGAATCTGTGGAATATGATTGCTTTTTATATAAGTATTTTAAAGAAAGTTGTTGCTGTTGTAATTTAGGTATGCTTAGGATCTTGCCTATTAATTATGTCTGAAGCTTTATATTATTAAGAAAATTTATAAAATATTCTCTAAGGGCATCTGTTCTCTAGTACAGTCTTAAAAGAGAAATAGATAGGACTTTCTACGAAACACAATACTAGGTTAAAAATGCTGTGAAGTAAGTAGCAGTTTGCTTGCAAAACACTCATAATATTTCCTAAAATGCTGAAAATTACTGCCAAATTCTTCTAAGTTTCACTGTGATTTGAAAACAATACCTTTAAAATCAGCACTGTATTTAAAGTGTTCTTCCTATGGAAGGGGAAGTTGTAGCTTCTGTGTTGTCCCAATGACTTTGTCGGGTCATATACACAGTTGAGACAATTTCAGATTGTCTTTACACTGTAAGATTTCAGTGGTGTTTGAATATTCTCTTCTTGCACCCTTGATTGATTGCTATTGCTTATGCATTTGTACGTGAGTCAGAAATTCCTTTCCAGGTGTAACCAGTTTGCAAACGGTGATAATGTGTGGCAGCACCCCCAAAATAAACCCTAGAGAGTCTATTTAGAGCACAGGCATTTGCTTTAGGTTGGATGTCCCTTCTTATTTCACCATATTTCACTTGTATATTGCGAAAACAGATCTCACTCTGGTCTTAAGTCGTACATAGAATTATTCTGCTAATTAAACAAATATATCATTACATCATATGTATTACACACAGATCTATGGCTTGGGTTTTTTGGCCTATATCGCTTTTAGAGGTCGGTTGGTTTTCTGTACCACAGTGAAGATGAGATGTACGTTTATGCTATTTTTGCATATTGGTTGAAAGACAGTTTAGGAGAAAATAGAAGCTTTTAGATGAGGCTCTTATTAAAATACTAAAAGTGACTATTCTTATTTTTGTATTTCCTTTTCTATAATTTCCCCACTAAATTAAATATGTTCAGAGAATATGTTTAAGAACATGACATGGAAATTAAAAAATGAATTCTAATGCTTCACGTTTAAATTATGCTCTTGTGATTTTATTTTCCTTTTTTAAAGTGGGACTCAACCTCCAAATTTTTGCATTTTGTAAATAATCTCTAGTCAAAGTCTAATTATAATAGTTAGAAACACAACTCCTATTGTATATTGTAAAACTTCTCATTTCCATTTCTAACTTTTACCTTGCATTCAATTTTTTTTGTTGTTTCTGTGCTGATTTTCTAGAATGTTTCCAGATGTGTTGTTCTTCATCCTGCTATTATCCCATCGTGTCAGTCTATGTTATACCCTGTAATGAGGATTGATTGTAGGACTCTCTTAGCTGGTTACATGAATGTAGCTCTGAATTTCATAATAAGTGGTGGTGGTTGCAGGTTTAACATAATGTAAGATGAAATCTTATTGAGTCTGTCATCATTGCACTCTCCAATACAGAATGAAACTGAGCTGTAACAGTGTCCCAGGATGCTGTAGTAGTCTTCAAGGCCTATGTGGTACTAGAAATCCTTTTTTTTTTTTTTTAAACCTAATGAAACTCTTTGAAATCTGCAGCTTGGAACAAATAGACACAATTAATTATTTATTTTTCTTTACATAAAACAATTTTAGTGCATTAATATTCTTGCCTTTTTCTTTGAATGGAATAATTCTGAAATGGGATATTGCAGTCATGCATCACTGTATGCATTTAAATATTTCTTCACGCGTTAGGAGGAGAAGGAGCATGGATTGTTTCTCTTGTCAAGTAAGAAATCATGTCTGCCTCCCCCCCACTGCCACCAAGGCAATTTTAAAAATCATTAAAAAAAGGATTCATAATAGTAGTAATAATGTTTTGAAATGCGTTGGTCTACCATGATTTGTTTCTGATGTCCTTCCTGCGTGCTGCTGGCTGATACAAGATCCCAACAATGCCAGTGGCAACTGGAGTTTCTGGAGCCAGGAGGTGTGAGGGCATTGTGTGACTGAACACCACCGAGAGCCTGGAGAGGGCTGAGGGAGGGAGTGCTGCATTCTTGAGGTTTTGTAGCATTCACAGAAGCTGTGCACAATATTTGAGGAGTTTACTGTCAGAAAAGGTGGTAATAACAACTCACGAGTCCGGATCTAATGTACCTTCCCTCCCGGAGTAGATGACACCTGTGAGTTACTGGGATAAGAGATTAAATGCAGAGCCTGCTGCAAAATATTTGGTGGTTTCAGAAGAGAAGAGTTAGCAGGGGATGAAAATATTTAGTGGTATTTAGCTCTGATGCTGCAACAGAAGAGCTCTCCTGTTAGTGCAATTTACAGTCCAATATGGTGGGAGAAGTAATTCTCCAGAGACTTCTGTGCTTTTTTCCAGTTCAAGTTGCTAAGAATGGCATTTCTTTCTAATAACGCTGTCTGCTAGCACGTCGGCTGAGTGTGCTTGTGTTTATGCTGTTTGCATGTCATCTTCTCACTTTGCTTCCTTTTGAAAAACCTTACTTCAAGTATTTGCTGTCACCTGATATATTTGGTTTTTGATTTCTCTAGAAAGTAAATAATCTTGTTCTGTTTTGAGCTATTTTGAATTGTGTTTAAGTATGTCTTTTGTATATTAGCTTTTCAGGTTAGATTTTTATTAAATGAAAATGGGACTTTATACTGTGTTGGGTTTTTCAAATGACAAGAATCTTCAATGAATTATGCTGGAAAAAAATTTTTTCAGAGTAGTGTTCATTAGCAAATACTCATATGCAAAGCAATGTATTTTCACTGGCCTTTGAAGAACGTGTAAGGAGAGGTTTACCAGAGCACAGGGAGAGAATGGGCTTTTATTTCTTAGTTTAGGATCATTCCCTTTGTGCCTGTTAATGTGGACAAGAATTATCAGCTTGGAGTGAAGAAGATTGACAATATGCCATGACTTGCTAAAAAGTAAAGTGCAACAGCACTAGTTATTTTTAAACACAGAAGAATTTGTAATGTAGGAAGACTCTTCTGTTAGTGTTCTGTGCAACCATTTGCTAGTGTTATACAGCTTTAATGCTGGCAAAAGTTGTGCATCCTGGAATCCTCTACAGTGGCACCTTCAGGAGCCATGGGCCTGCCTATGGGTATGCTGGTTTCTGAATTTTAGCCATATTTTACTCCAGTAATCAACTGCTGGAGTAAGAAAGAGGCAAAATTGTGCCATGTGTGCCATGTAAACTGGTAAGTTTTCTTCACTGGTTTTGCTATCTTAGCATTCTGTACTATTCAGCTTTGCTGCTACTAATTAAAGAAGTGAGTTTGTGTATAGTGGATGATAGCTGTTCTACCAGTTGTAGCTAGTTCAAGGTATGTTGTTGCCAGTGTAAAAATAAGAATACTGGCACTAAGTAGCTGTGGATGCCCCACTGTGCTCAGAGAACTGGTGGAGGCCCCATCTGTGGAAGTGTTCAAGGCCAGGTTGTGTGGGGCTTTGAGCAACATGGTCTAGTGGAACATGTCCCTGCCCATGGCAGACAGGTGAAAGATGTAACTCGATGATCTTTAAGGTCCCTTCCAAGTCAAAACATTCTGTGATTCTGTGATATTTATCACCAAGGATCTGTGATATTTGTCACTGAGATTCTACCCAGTGGAAGCTGGTTTAGAGCCTGTGCCTGTGTGGGAAATTTTATATCTGTCACTGGAAGTTTTCAAGTGTTGTCACTAGTTATAGGGTTTTCAGCATCTCCTACACAATGGAAGTTAAAAAATAAATCTCATCTGTGTCGTCAATGTATCTAGAAACAAGTCTCTTAGTTTATTCTTTACATATGTCTAACTGTACCTTGTGCATAAAATGCATTAAATCAGAAATATTTATGTAATTTATCTGAGAACTTAAAGGAACTGCCCAAACTATTGTTAAATATTCCCAGGTATTTGATTGTGCACAAGATCCAATATCAGCTCCATACTCATTAGAAAGAAATGTGGTGCTCACTTCATTTTATCCAGAAGTAATCATAGATAGTGATTAGTGCCTATGTTCTTGCTCTTGCAGAAAAGGCTGCTGGGTAGGAGTCTGAGGGGTCCAATTGTCAAAACAAATTACAATTAGCAGTACTGTACTTTTAGAAGCAATATCTACTGGGCTTCCATTTGAGTAATACTTGAAGAATAATTTAGTGGCTATTATTTTTGCAGCTCTCTTTAAAGCCTACACAAATGAGTTTGCTCATCTAGTGTGACCTTTACAGCACTGGAGGCTGGTGATTTTTATCACGTATGCTGAGTTTAGAGAGAGGCTGTTGCATTGCATCAGATCCTGTTACTAACAGCAGATGTGAGGAAAGTTGAGCCGATGGGATCTCTGTTAAGTTCTGGCGTTACCTGAAAAAAATATTTTTTTGAAAAATGTATTTACTAAATTCGGTCACTGATGCCCTTTTCATTAGTTTACCATTAAAATACTTGAAAAATCGCAATTTTTAAGGAAAAGACAAGTTTTTAAAAATGATGCTATCTTTTAATTTGTCTTCTTTTGGGAGCAGTGGAGCAGCTGGTAAATGATGGTGTATGAAATGATATTGGCAGCAGTTATTACAGTGATAAGTACTTGTTGATGTGTTGTTTTGGTTTGCTCCCTCTCATTGTGTCCCTTTGTTTTTTAAGTAATTCAGAATAAGTTCAAACTAGACCCTTCTCTTCCATGTTTTACACAAAGAAATTGTCCCTAGAAAATTCTTAACCACTCCCCTATTTTTGTCCTGTAGACAAGTGCTGAGACCAACAATTGGAAACAGGCTTCCCACTGGTGACTGGCAGAGCCAGTACAAAGCGAGCGGAGAGGGAAGGACAGGAAGGGTGGTTTGAGACACTCCTCCGTGTACAGAACTAAGTAGGTTTGGTAATTTGCTTGTTCCTGAATGAGTGAGATACAGGAGACCAACACCTGATGCTCATCTTCTCTTTTGGTTTTATGTCACTGTGGAAGTTTACAGGGGTTTGCCTTGTTGACACTTCAGTGGCATGCAATAACTTACCAGCTGTCTAGTCTGTGTTTATTGTATACCCAATGAAGTTTGGATTTTATTGTGAGGAAAGCTGATAGTGCTGCTGAACAGCCATAACCTTGCAAGGTGCCATTGCTTTACTTAATTCCAAGGGTGCTGTAACTGAGACTTGAGCAGAGGGCGAACATATTTTATAATACAGACAGTAGTAATTGTCAGTCACTTCTGTGCCAGGGTTAGAGAAGTGTGTATATTGGTAGGTGAAAAATTTACTGCTTTTGTCCCTTGAAACAGATAAATCATCCATGTATTTTCTTTGAAATAATTAATCTTGTATCTGAAAATACATGCATGTGACTACCATTCATACAATTATCCATTTGTGTGTATAACCTTGAATATTTTATATTTCACATGGATTTTTTTCTTTTTTTTTAATATAAGAAAATAGTTTCTTAAAGTATCTGAAGGGAGAGGGTTTTGTCATGGGTACATAGATGGTGCATGCTGTAATTGCCTTCAAGCTTCTGTCATGGGTTTGTCTTGTGCAAAATACTGTAATGATTTAAAACATTTCTATTCTGGTATATTATTTTTGTGGGTGGGTTCTGGTAGTACTACAATATGGAATTTTTTAGGGCAAACCTCCTACAAATAGTGTGAAATTCTAAACTTACTCCAATATGAAGATGAGCAGTTTGTTCCAGTTGAAAAATGCATCTCCTTTGGATAATACCTGAAGGGATTAGTAACATAATCAATAATATATACTGACATATTAATGTGATTGTCAGTGTCTCGAGCCACTCTTGTCTTTTATTATTATAAAGGCTTCCAAGGTACACAAAATATGTTTGATATTTTAGTTGCTCTAGTGGGCTGAAGGGGCAGTAGCATCCTCTGTTCAAATGCATCCATACATAATGTGCACCTGGGATTATGCTGACTTCCAGAAGGCCTAAATTTAACATGCATACAAAACACTTTTGTGATTGCCTTCTGGACAGTAGTTTTATGTCAATCAAGAAAGGAAGGTTTTTGTGTTGCTCAAACTATACTTTTCATGTTTATTAGCAATAAGCAACTCAAGTATTCATAAGTATGATTCTAGTGTATAGACTTTTATGTACACACATGTGCATCCAAGTATACAATCATAGAATGGTTTGGGTTGGAAGGGATCTTAAAGATCATCTAGTTCCAACCACCCTGCTGTGGGCAGGGACACCTGCTAATACATTTTAATATATTTATTAGTATCTACACAAGGCTTTTGATACTGTGAGCAGAAAAGGTCTGTGGCAGATTTTGGAACGTTTAGGTTGTCCCTCCAAGTTCCTTAAAATGATCATCTCACTCCATGAGGATCAACACGGCCAAGTCAGATATGGCAACACACTTTCTGAGCCCTTTTTAATTAAGAATGGTGTGAAACAAGGCTGCGTTCTCGCTCCTACCCTATTCAGTCTTCTTTAGCATGATGCTCCAAAGGGCCACGGCAGACCTCGATGATCAGGACGGTATCTACATTCGTTACTGTACTGATGGAAGTCTATTCAACCTAAGGCGACTGAAGGCCCACACCAAGACCTTAAACCATCTTGTCCGGGAGCTGCTTTATGCTGATGACGCCGCCCTTGTTGCCCACACAGAAGCAGCTCTGCAGTGTTTAACATCCTGCTTTGCAGATGCTGCTGAGCTCTTTGGGCTGGAAGTCAGCTTAAAGAAGACAGAGGTTCTCCATCAACCTGCACCTCAGGAAGTCCCCCATCATCCCCACATCACCATTGGCCAATCAGAACTCAAATCAGTCCAGCAGTTTAATTACCTAGGCAGCCTCATCTCCTCGGATGGTAAGATTGACGGAGAGATAGACAACAGGTTAGCAAAGGCATACAGTGCTTTTGGAAAACTCCACAAAAGAGTATGGCGTAATAAACACTTGAAGAAAAGCACCAAGATCAGTGTTTACAGAGCCATAGTGCTGTCTACTCTCTTGTATGGTTCCATCATGGGTCATCTACCGCCACCACCTGCGTCTCCTAGAACGCTTCCATCAACGCTGCCTCCGAACAATCCTTAAACATCCACTGGTCAGATTATGTGACCAATACATCTGTTCTAGAGCAAGCAGCAGTCACAAGTATAGAAGCCATGTTGATGAGAACACAGCTGCGTTGGGCAGGGCACGTCTCCAGGATGAAGGACCACCGCCTCCCTAAGATCTTGCTTTATGGTGAACTTGCCACTGGCTGCCGCAAGAGAGGAGCCCCGAAGAAAAGATACAAGGACTCCCTGAAACAACATCTCAGCCTTGGCCATATTGATCACCATAACTGGTCTACTCTGGCCTCAAATCGGGAGGCCTGGAGACACACCATCTATAACGCAGCTGTCTCCTTTGAGAACACACGCAGGATCACTCTCGAGGAGAAAAGGCAACGCAGAAAGAACCGTGTTTTGCAGAATACACCATCTAAGGAGTCTTTCTGCTGTGCCTTTTGCAATCGGATATGTCTGTCTCGTATTGGCCTCATAAGTCACCAACGTGCCTGTGACAAATGTGGATAGAGCCTTCCCAAATCTTTGTTCGCGAAGCCCAGCCATGATGATGATGGCTACACATGCACACAAATATATACATATCTCTACAGAATAAAAAGACATGAGGTTCTAAAGAAACAATTAGTGGTCTATCTAAATGTGAACTTGCCAGTTTCTACTACCTCACAGATAAAAGGCAAAGCAGAATCTACCACTTTCCACACTGCACTGTGGTATAATTTCTGGTTTAAAATTTAGAAGCTATTAAAACAGAGCATGGCTCCAAAATAGACATTCCTTTCACTGAGAAGAGATCATGCTCTAGAGGGTTGAAGAGAAGCAAAATCAGTGTCTGTCTGGGTGAACAGCAGTGCACAGCTCTACCTCGTCTGGCAGAGAGGAATGGTGTGGGTTAGGGGATGTCATCATACATCTTTTCTGACCTGGCCCTGATCTGTGTGCTGTGTTAGGCTGGTGAAAGCGTGTGTGCAGCTACCCAGTGATCTGCATCAATGAAGTGGTCTGTTGGGAGGACTCACCTCCTCTTCACTCCAAAATTAATTTGATTTTGTATCTTCAGGTGGACAACTTTTCCAGTTTTCATGCTGGTCTGGATAGCTATACCAGTAAATGTACATCTTAAGAGGGAAGGTGCTGCAAGAAGTATCTTCTCTGAATGTGAAATGGTAGTGTAAGTATGAATGTCTGTCAGAGTGCACTGCACTGATGGAAGGTGAGCTAAATCCATAGTGCTTAAAAGGAGCCCCTGGCTTTCATGGAACTGTTATCACCACAGCAGCTCCTGAACTGGATCACAGTGCAGCCAACATGAGTGCTCTGGAATAAGGGAGAAGAGATACTGCTTTCTTCAGTAGCACAGATTTGAACTAGGTCGGTGGTTTGAAATTGCAGGCTATGTTCAAAGTAGCTATATTTTAGCAGAAAGGAGAAATTATATCTAGGGTGCTAGGGGGTTCCATGCTCATTAGTTAGAAGAGCTGTTGCGTGATCAGGAGATTTTCTTCTTGAGAATAAACTTCAGTATAAGGGAATGCAGCAACATAAAACCTTGACAGGGCATATGTCAGAGATCATGCATAGCAAATCTGCTCAGTATGAGGAACAAGAAGCTTTCCTTGCTTAATTTTATTTAAGCAGATTGATTATGGTGGGGGGGTGTGCTCTTTTTTTCCCCTTCATTTCTTCACTAATGTGTCTCAGGATATTTTTTACATTGATTTTGCATTATTTTGAATATGGTGGAGCTTGTGTCCAAGATGAGCATATTCAAGAACAAAACTTTGTTCAGCCAAGAAGGTAGCAAAGCAGGTACCTTTAGTAAATTATTTGTCTTTCCCAAATGCATAAGATGATAAGAAAATGCTCTTCCATGGAACTTAAAAAGGCCTTCTGGGAGATGGTGTCACAGAAACAAAGAAAGAAGTCAGGAATGGGTGGTGATGAGGAAGAGTTTAGGAGGTAGAAACATAGGAAAAAGGGCATCTGAATACTTAAACACTGTCACAGAGACTCCTTGCTACTCCAAGGCATAGTAATTTTCAATAATATAAATCTGTCACTTCTAATGGGAGATCAGATTTTGTGTATTTTAAGACAGGCAGCTAAAATGTTTAGTATTCTAAGTGCTAGAAAATAAAATTAATGCATACTGCAAAAACATATTTTCACTAAACAGGGAAAGCAAGACTATTCCTGTCTAGTTTAATGTGCTTAGAAGATCATATTAGTCTGCAATATTAATTGAATTGAGCACTGAGTGCAGCTTAATTCCTTCACAGCAGAGTGCAGCTAAAAATTATCTGCAGAAGACATCCAAGAGGAAACTAATATGTTTGGAAACAAACTATCTACCGTTATATAAAACAAACAAAACAAAAACAAACAGCAAAAAAACCCCAACACCCAAAAGCATACAAACAACCCTAGATAAGTTTTTGTGTACCCTGGTATATAACTGTGCATAGATTTGTTTTATTTAGCATCTTGGACTAGGAAGAACTAGTTCACATAAAGACTGTATTTGCAAATATAAAAATACAAAATTGACCTGTGATGTCATTCTGACTTAGATCACTGGCTCCTTCAGGCTGTGGATGTCATCTTTGTATATTGCTTTGCTCAGTGATTCCTCTTTTAAAATAATGAATGTTCCTTCTCTCCTGCTCCCACATTAGTGACTAAATTTAATTCAATGGCAAATCCAATTTAGATTTTCCAGTCTGTTTGTCTAGATTGATAACTTTAGGAACAATTTTCTTGGAGTTTTTGTATTTTTTTTTCTTCCTCTCGGGTGTCCAATTTGCTTCAATGCTAGACCTTAGTACAAACTTTTGTCTCTGAATCTCATCAATGTTAACCATTGTCTTTCTTTCAAAATACTGGTTTCAAATTCTTATCCGGTGTTCAAACTCTCAGTAGACAAGTGAATCATTATTTTTTTCTGGTCATTGAAGATGGAGAGAACTTCAGTAAAAATGTAGGAGAACAAATGTCTGGCGTAGCAGGCAGGCAGAGGCAGAAGCTTTTGACAGCTTTTGCAGAGGAATCAAAGGAGAAGCACTTGCTGTGCACTGTCTTGAAAAGGAACAGAGAGTTCACTATATTTTATAAATTTAAAAATGGTAACTTTTCCTGGCAAGATATAAGTCAAGTAAAACCCACTATTTCACTGAGGAGCAAAAAAAATAATGATGTTTGCAGTTCTTAATGTTTGAATCCATTGTTCTGCTGCAAATGAAAAAAAAATCAGAGATAAATAGCATCAGAAAGCATTTATATAAATTCTGGGGGTCCAAACTTTCTAGTTTTAGCTGCCACAGGAGTGGTTGTGTAATTTGAGATGGTTGTTTTCAGTTAAGAAACAGAAACGCTTTGTTATAGATTTTCATGTATTGTTCAACTATAACATTTTGGATAGTTAAAACTAGGCCACTCCAAAATAGACTATTCTGTATTAATTGGTTTCTCTTGGTGTGGATTCCTACTGTAAGTGTTCACACACCAAAATACTCAGTGTTTGGAACTTACCTGAGAGCAGTATCCTCATGCTGGACTATCTCCACTGCTTAATACTCTAGTTGACCTGGAGCTCCTGTTGTGTTTTTTTTTTTTTTTTTTTTTTTTTTTTTCTTAATGTCCATTGCAATATACTTCAATCATGGAATCATAGAATGGCTTGGGTTGGAAGGGACCTTAAACATCATCTAGTTCTAACCCCTCTGTTGTGGGCAGGGACACCTTCCACAAGACCAGGTTGATCAAAGCCCCATCCAGCTTGGCCTTGAACAATTCCAGGGATGGGACATCCACAGCCTCTCTGGGCAACCTGTGCCAGTGCCTCACCGCCCTCACAGGAAAGAATTTCTTCCTAAAATCTAATCTAAACCTACTCTCAGTTAAAAACCATTCCTCCTCAACCTATCACTCCATGCCCTTTAAAAAAGTCCTTCTCCAGCTCTCTTGTAGACCCCCATATTTAGATACTGGAAGGTGCTGTGAGGTCTTCTAAGGCTTTCACTGCCAAAACCATCTTGGTTTTGACAGTGAAAGCTCTGCTTATTGGTTAAGTTTTTCTCTCAGGTGGAGACGGGCCTCTCTGAGAGGCCCAGTGCTCTGGGAGCAGCTCTGGGAGTAGCTGCTATTCTGCCTTAATCTGCCAGCCTTCAGACCCACGAGTGCTCCAGACTTAAGGCTTTTTGGATAATATGGCTGTGAGGGTCTCTGCAATGTGAGTGTTGGGGTCTCCAATTGCACGCTCAGTTGGGCTGCTAACCTGACAGTAGTTCTGAGTACAAGTTCCCCAGTCTTCAGTGATTTGAAAGTGACTATAATATGGCAAACACTTTATTAAAACTTGAGATTGTTTATGTAACATTACTTACGTGATGGGAAATTGCCTGTGATATAAATGGGGAAAAAATACGGGAAATTATTTAAACATTTCTGTACATGTTCTCCATGGATAGCAGAGATGCTTTCACATGACTGTGCAGAACATCCCAAACTCACACTTACGTGACATTGACTGGATCACCGTGCACAGTACCAGTATGTGGCTTTTAAATTTCTTAAGTCCATGGGTATAGACTAATGTTTACTTTAGTTTTATTTTTTGCTTTATCAAAATACTTTTTTTCTCATGTTAATTTGATTTCCAACATCAGGTTGACAGTGGACAGGGAGAAGTTATGCAGCTTAAAAAAGAAAGTAGCTAGAAATCTAATCCTTAATTCATCATTACTTAATAAGTTTTTATATGACCCTGAGATTAGCTCAGTTGGTTAAAACTTGGTGCTAATAATGCCAAGGTCACAGGTTCAATCCTTTGTATGGGCTATTCACTTAAGAGTTGGACTCGATGATCCTTTCCTGGGTCCCTTCCAACTCTGAATATTCTGTGATTCTGTGATACTGGATTTTGGAACTATTGCAGAAAATTTGAAATTCTTAAAAATGTAATCCTGAAAATGCGTATAGAGTATTATTATTACAATATTCCTTTCAGTCACATTACGTTGCACAAAATCAGATCTTAGTCCTTTCTTTTGATTTCTACTTTTCATCTTCTGTATTTTTAGATTTTTGTTGTGGAATTTGGTGCAAGAGGTTAGTGTGATAATCTGTCTATAGCTGGAAGATTATTACTGTGGGAAAACCATAGGCATTAACAATTTAGTTGTAGTAGAAACTATAGGGCTAGAGTAGAGGCATCTACTATTTCTTGTTGGTTTTCTTTTTTTTTAATTCAAAATAGAATACAATTTGAATTAATACTTTTGTCCCTTACAAAGCTAAAGTAGTGTTTTTCTTCTAGCACTGTCATTACAGCTCTACTCTACTGTCAGAGTGTTTTCAGTTCTGTTCTTCAATTCATCTTGAAGGGGTTGAATAACCTCAGACCTTCCCACAGGCTTAATAAGTCATACCTACAGTTTTTTCCAGCCTGTGAAACTGCTTATTTTGTGGGTTTCTTTTTAATTATTAAAGGAATCAATTAAGTAGGTATTTAAAGTTTGTTTATTTCTTGCTATTGTAGGCATTGGATCAAGACAGAACTGCACTACAGAAGGTGAAAAAATCTGTGAAAGCAATATACAGTTCGGGGCAAGGTAAGGCATTGTTTTCAGTTTTACATGAGAACCTATGCATTTGATTTCAGGTTTGAGATGTGTCTTGCAATTTATCCTGTTGAAGTGTATAGTATAAGAGATGCTTATCTGTTTAGGATTATTTGGAGTTAAATTTTTTCCTTTTTTTCCTTCTGATTATACATCATATTAATGTGCTTTCTAGTTCTTTTACCCTCATATTCCTTCTCAAAAGTCTCTAGGAGAATTCCCATAGGTAAATTTTCCTATTGTCATAATATTTCAAGCAGTTGCCTACAACCAGAAGTGTGACAAGAGTGTCCTCAACTGAGTTTACAGAGAGAACTTCTAAGTGAAATAAGAATTAGAACTCTAGAAGATAGAAGATTTTAAAAATAAATAAATAATTAAAAAGAACTATCTACTGCTGGATGTTTTTATTTCATCCACATATGCACTCCCCTCATAACTTGTACAATCAAAATTATATATTTCCTTTCTTATCTAAAATAGTGGAGATTTATCATTATTTCAGTTGTTTGAAGACATGGTTGATGTTTTATTGGAGCTATAGTAATTACTTGGATGAGTGGTTAGGTGGCTGGAATGTGAGTTTGTGTGGGCTAACAAATGATAATCAAACACAGATCAATATACAAATTCAGTTTTTAAAAGGTTATAGAATATACCTGGCTTCTATCTCTGTTTCCCTTAAGTTCCAAAAACTGTGCGAAAAACAGTTAGGGTAGCAGTGCTGCACACCTTCCCACAACCACCTGGCTGTAAATACAGGATTTTAGAAAATACCAATTTCGATTCCCTAACAATAATAATCAGTTTAACAGATATTTTCCTTATACAGAGCTACTTCTGAGTGCTCTTACTTTCTGTGTTGTCCCATAGCTTGTGTTTATGGAAGTGTATAGGACTTGAACAATAGACTGTGAAGCCTGATACAAAGTGAGAATAGTAGTTGGTACATGTGTATTTAGCTTTATGTTTTTAGAAGTATTCAGATGCTCCAAGCAGCTTTTCTGTTTGAAAGCATTAACTTCCAAATAGAATTTCAAAAACTGAGTTTCAAAACCGATGAAAACTGTAGAGTACATGAGTTCTGCCTGTTTTGAAATACATAAATGGTAGTAGAGATTTTAGCTATCATTTGGTTTGAGTCTTGTGATAAAAGTGATATTGTTGTCAAGGCCTGTAAGTAGGGCAATACTATATGATGAACTAATTGCATTGAGTAAAAGCAATAGAAAGTTGGTTAATGGTTTTGATTGACTGCTCTGCACTTAAAAAGAAGCAGAGATACTGGGGTACCTGTTTTGTTGTTTTGTTTTTTTTTTTTAACAAGTCTTGTTTCAAAGGTACAAGTTGGTAGGAATTCTTTTGGCTAAGGAAAGCAGCAAACATAATCCTCTGGCTCCCTCTTCAGAATGTTTCTGTGATAGGCTCTGTTACAAAGAAAAGGTGTACACAGGAGGATTTCCTGCAGTAACTGATAAACATAAACTGGGGTTAGTAAGAGCAAGACAAAAGACACGTGCTATACATGTTAAACCTTATAAAAATAAATGTAAATATAAGGCGACTGAAACTCAGACTCATTTTGCCTCCTTGTACAAAGAGTATTGCTGAGCCAGCTGTTTTCTTATGCTTCAGTGCTGAAAGTAAATTTTCTTGATGTTTAAGTAAAACATACCAGAAACAGCTATAAAATGAATTGTTATTTATCAGTTCAAGAAAGAATTGCATGACTATTTTTGTATTTCAAAAGAAAGCCTCTAAGTACATTTTGAGAACTCAAAACTGGAATTTTGTTTTATGAATTGAATTGTTTGTTAGGAGGTAAGACCATATTTAAACTACTGGAGTAGAAAAAGTTTTTTTAAAACTCCCATGCTCCATAATCTCCTTTGAGAACTCTAGCTGAACTGATGAGAAAAGGTTATTCAGGGACAATAGAAATCATTTTTCCCTTCAGTTCAGTAATCCAATTCATAACTAACAAAAGTCATAGCTAGGATTTTTTGGGTTGTATTGGTTTGGGGGTTTTTTGTTTTGGTTTTGGTTTTGCCTGAAGTAACACTTGAAGAGTGACATTGACATAATGCAGTGTCTCATACAGAATTCTTCATGGAGGCCGAGCCCTCTGGTGTGTTGGTTTGTTCCTCTCCAGTGCTGAATTATAAACCACAAGGGACTCTGTTCTGTTATAAAGAGCTTAAACATCACCCAAATACTTTCTGCTTTTCACACACATCCCTCACCCATTTGTCATATTTACATTTAGATCAACTGCTGTGGAAACGAAAACATACCAGCACAGAAATATGGAAATCCCTTAGACAGGTCCCTTCCCTCTTTACATTCCTGAAAGTACTGTTTGGTAAAGAGCTGTTTATGAAATCCAGTGAGACATACAGATGGATACCTCCTTGTCACCATTTCCTCCTTGTCTGGCTTGCTGTTTACTTCTGGCATGATGAATTGCATCTGTACTAGGAACCCATCTTATGTCAATGGTGCTTGAACTTAATGGAGAATCTATTCCGAATTGCTTTCCTGTAATATTTGGATTGAGTTGTATTAGCAGTAGATTGCACAATTACTTTTGTAGATTTTTCAATAGCTCTTTTTCATTACTTCCCTGGTCTAAGTCCCAAATAAAATCAGAAGTGTTTACACAGTGGAAAAATAAAAACATAAAATCCATGCAAGACCAGAGGTACTGAGCAGGACCAGCAGTCCCCATGGTCTCCCACAATGACCAACAGCAGATGTTCACAGAAGTAGAAAAATGGTGCAAAGATGGAGTGATTTTTCAAAAAAAAGTATTTTGTTTAACACTTTCTTAGCTCACAATGATATGAAGGCCAAGAGTTACTTTGAGTCAGAACTGGTACGATGATGTTTGGTGCTTCTTAATTGACTTTGACAATTTATTTTGTCTGAGATTTGAATTCATAGAAATCTTGATCATTCATAGTCTTGAATCAATCATTAGATGCTCCCATGCAAAGTTGCCCTGTGCTTGTTCTTCAGGCCTTAAGTCACCTAAGGAGGAAATTGTCCCTGTCTCAAAGCATTGGCCTCAAGCCCACCAAAATGACTTATTTGATGTGATATTGAGGGAGTTTTGCATGTTCTGGAGCATGAGAGTTTGTAGGAGGCTTTGAAGTGCCAAAGCTTGCTAGAGTAGAGATGGAGGACTTTTTGGTGGATGAATCCAAACTTGATTCAGTGTCAACCATTCTGTCTTTTGAAATAGGTTTCTGGATTGAGTTGTTTTTTCCATCACTCACAGTATCTCTCTTCTGATCTCAGCAGCCCTAGGGGCTTTCGAGGGGTTTTTTTGTTCTTTGTTTTTTACAGAAACTGTCACATTAAATTATCCTTACTCTCCTTCTCCAAAATGGCAGTATAGACTTTCTTTTCTAAAACAGGACAGAGGAGAAATGAATTCTGGGCAACAGGGGCGGGAACTGTGCACAGTAGTAAGGCTTTAAGCACACTGTGGCAATATTTTGGTGTTGCTCTGTTGCATACTGTGTTTCTTAGTAATTTCTGATATTAAGCTTTGATTTGCTTGGTACTGAATGTCAGGGTGATATAACTCCAGAATCCTTGTAATGTCTAGTTAGGAGTGCACTTCCATGCATTGGGCATTCAACATGGGATTCCTCATCTCACCTGGGAGCTACCCAGGTGTGAGCCTTTTGCTGTAGACTCTTCTAGGGTGAGGTAGGTCTGACTTCCTGTACATTTACATGAGAATGAGCTGAGCTGTAACTTTTTTCATGCTGAATGTAAGGGGAAGGGTAGACCCCAAGCTCCAGTCCAGAGATCCTTGTTCCTTTTAGTGTTTTGATGAGGGACAGAACTTCTCAGAAATCCAGTCATTTCATATGGACTTCCTCTCCCCATCTGCTTGTTGATCCCTGTGAAGGCAGGAGTTTCTTGAAGTAAAAATTTTTTTTTATAAAACCTGTGTTTCTTGTTCTGCATTTTTTATTTATCTACGTGTCCACCAATTCTGTTCTGCACTGTACTTTCTACAAATTGCCTGAGGAATATATAAGCTATACTGCTGGTGGTGCATACTTGAGTTCTCGGTTCTCTCTGGAGCTTACTAAAAATAGCTAATATATTTGCTTTTCATTCTTGCTGTAGTGTTGAGGCTGTTATAAATAAGAGGCTTTACTTTACAACTATGTAGTTTGCCTATTTTATTCTTTTGTACATGGGTCTAAGTGACTTGCCATCTCTTATTTTATCAGATTTTAAAAATTCCACTGTTAGATTTGGTATAAATCCTCTGAAGCAGAGTTGAAAGAAAATTATTCCATGAGAACCTCTTCAAGCGATGAAGAGGTTCTCATGGAATGAAAAGAGATGCAAAAAGAAGTAATTTGCTTTTCTGGGCTGGCTTATCTCTCATTGCTCTTACACTGTGGTGATCTAGAGAACAGTCTCACTGAGATACTCCTTGCTCTGGAAATATTTGAAAGGGGCTTTTATTCCTTTTCCCTTGAACAAACTCAGTCCAGAAGGCATTATTGTTATCAAATCCAGATAAGTGTATGGTGGTCAAATAATTTTTTCTTTTCTATTATTTTTTCATTAGATTTCAGCTTTGTGAAAGATGAAAGGAGAAAGGATGCTTTCTTATTTAAAATAACTTCTGCCATCCTTTTTAACCTTGCCAGCTTTCTTGCTATTTCTAAAGCCTTTCTGAGTCATCTTTCATTCATAAATGCAGCTTGGCTCTGACCTTGGTTATTTTTCCTCTGGCTACCCATGGAACAAAGCTGTTTTATAAGTGCAACATAAAAATAGTTTAAAGTTCATCAAAATTCTGAAACTTTTTTTTTAACTTAACCAGATATGCAGAAATAATTCTCAGAAATTTAGACATTCTTTGGGTTTCTTTGGGTGTAATTAAAATGTAATCAGTGACAGAAGAGAGTAGTGTTTTTGCCTTTTTCTTCTGTAAACTATTTAACTTTTTGTATGTATGTGTGTTTTTTTCAGTGTTTGCAGGGTAATATATCTGAACAAAACTGTTGTAGAGCATGGAAATATTAAAGCTTTAATTTTAGTGATGTGTTTTCTAGCTTCCAGCATATAAAGGCTGTTCTTTAACCTCTCTTCACAGTATTTGTGCTTCTGTTTCCTTACTTAATATGCACAAGTAGACGGGAATTTCACTTGGTTCAGAAGCATATGCTAAAAATTCTGGCATCTTCTGAGTGGGAAATAAACATAGTACTTAATGAATGCTGTGGATTTCAGGGAAAGAGAACAAATTCTTTGTATATCTTGGGAATCTGATTGAAGTCTTCTATGTTTATCATGGGAAAATTTTACCACAAGGTGACTTTAGGCATAGGCAACTTAAGGTACTGCCTGGGAATGCAGAGCAAGGTGGGATTCAGCCCTGGGAATTCAGCTTGTGCTTCTGCAGTGCTCAGGGCTCAGAGCATGTGTGTTCCCTGCTTCTGGAAAGTACTGCTGTTCAGCAAAGTGCTGCTGTAAAGCTGCTGTGGCTGCCATTCGTTCCTTAGTTGCTTGGATCCACATCTTCAGATGTGTTCCTGTTATTTCCTCTTAACACACGATCCTAATATACATGTTAGAGCACAAACTAAGAGATGCCTCAGCATTGTTGTGCACTGGGGCCTACCAGAGCTTTCTCAAAACAAAGGTAGATTCTGTGCTGAGTGTTTCTGTGAGTTGGGTGTGTGGATTGTGCAGAAGAGGAGATGCACAGCTTTCAGCTCAGAAGATAGCACTGCTGTGTCCAGTCCAGTATGTTGCTTTACAGTACATCTTCCATGCTGTAGTGAGGTCCTCAGCCCAGGCTCAGGTGGTCGGGGCCTTGCCAGATCCCATTGGGAAGGGAGTGATTAGAGGCCCCCTGGAAGGGAGCTGCCTTTGTTGGTGGGTGCAGGGCCCATCCTCAGTTGTCTGTGATTTTGGCATGTCTCAGGGAGATGCTGAAAGAGCAGGATGTCTGTCTGAGGAAGCAGTTCTATTTTCACCACAGTCCTGAGTTGTACTTACAATATTGAGAAGACATGAGCCAGTTCTGGAAGGCAAACATTGCCCCTTGTATGTGCTGCTGTCAGTGATCGTGTGTCGCTCTCAGGGTTATTAAAGTCTTATAGGAGAACTTGTATCTAAGGAAGTAAATATTGTCATGCCCATTATAGCTTTCCTTATGCAAAGGAAATTCTATTAGGACACTAGGAAATAATTTCTGAGTTTGCATGAGGCACCTACAGCGAGACTAAAGGAAGCTGTTTGCTCTAGACATGTCGGATTTGACATGTTGTATTTTATTGTAGGCTACATTGCAGATTTAATTTTTCAGCTATGTGCATTTAAGGTCAAGTAGAGAACTTCCTTACTTCTTCAATAGAAAATATTTCACCTCCTTTACAAGATTTGCATTGATACTCATGTAGAAATTGAAAATTTCTTATTCTTGCAGAACACTTGCATTTTGTATGTACACGTATGGTAATTACAGAAATAAATACATAAATATTCCTTTTACATCACAATCAAAGCCTCACTTCTAGATTTAGGTGATTTGCAATCTGAGATTTTTGAGAACTTCCTATATATTGTTCTAGGACAATGATCTGCTTCCTGCTTCCTCTTTCTGACTGGGAATTTATTTTGCTTTCCACAGACAGAGGAAACAGACTTCTTCATCTCTTTTTTTCAGTCTCTTGACAAAATTATTTTTGAAAATACCCTATGAAACAACACAGTGCTTAAAATCAAAATGCTAGGAAATACTGTGGGGTTAGAAGCACTTCACAGGCAAGGATAAGGGTTCCATGATCTAGCAGAATTCTTTGTGACCTTCCATTGTCCTTCTTCCTTCGGCTCAGCTGGGTACACTTGAGCTTTACTTGCTTAGGACTGCATAAGCTAAAGCTCCTTCATAGATAAGTCCTCTATGTATATTTATGCAACAGCTTTTACATCAAAACAAAATGCATATTTCGTTGTTATGTAGTGGTTTCCTTGGGTTCACTGCTAAGCTATTTGATTAAAACCGTATGGTTTTGGAATAGCTTTCTTAAAAACATACTGTTTGAATTACAACTTCGTATTAACATATGATTAAATATTTGGCCTTCTGAAAACCTCAGTATTAATGTCTGATTTTTAGAATGTGACTTGTCTGATGTGTGGAGTTTGGGGCTTGGTATTGGTAAATGAGGATTGTACTTTTTTTTTTTCCTTTAATGGGTTTCACATATTTTTGTTGGAGCTTTAGTGCACTGCTTTTTGAATATCCCCAATAACTTAGGAGTGTTATTGTTTAACTCTTCATCTGCTGTTTGTTAATTTGTGCATTGTGGGACATTATTCATGAGCCTTGTTTGAAGCTTATGTCTTTTTCTCTTTTATTCCTTCTTTTGAGTCATAACTTGTAATTCAGATGCTCTCAGGCAATATGACAAATAAAATTTGCAGGTCTTTTGGGAATAAATGTGGTACCTACTGGTAATTATTCTTTTTCCCTCCCCCCCTTTCATTTCACAGAACTAGTTGGAATAACTCTGTGTTTTTGTGTTTATGGCTTGCAGAAAGAAACCACATAGTAAGACTAGGAAACTCATTAAAGTGAAATATTGATTTAATTAATACCAATATCCTCTAAGAGAGATGAGGGTGATAAAATCTGTCCCAAAGGGCTGTAGAGGTAAATTTTCTATTTAAAGATACTAAAATGAAAGTAACAAAAATTATGCAAACACATACCACAAAGGTAAATAAATAGAAGCAGGAAAGACATTTCAGATACAACAGTCCCTAATTCATCCTTGAGTCAAGGATTTTTCTCCCTCTCACTGGCTTCAATTTCGTCTTCTTGGTTCTGACCTCTCTGTATGTGCAGTTTGTTGTTAAATACATTGAAACAAGTCTTTGGTTGTGCACCAGTACACATTCCATTATCTGGGATAACTCAATTTTACAAAGCAGGGGAAAAGGGAATCTTTGTCTGTAAAAGACTTTTCTTCTTTTAAACTTGCAGTCATATTCAGACTTGGTCTCTTTACTTTTATATCTGATACTATTGACTTTTTTGTTCTGTGACAGTGTCCTACATTACAAAGAAAAGTTTGTGTTACAGTAGGCAGTTATAAATTCTGATATTGTTTACAAAATGAGCACATGTGCTTATATTGTTTCACTGATGTATTTTTGATCTTATTACTTTATTAACTACAGAGCTTTCTTCATTGCTGTATTACAAATTCAAGTTGCTGATTTAAAAGAAGCATATATATGCCTATTACTTAATAGTTCTTTTTAATTTTAATATATTTACTGAAAATTAAAATAGTTTTAACTTGTGGCTTTTTTCAAAGTACTGTTTGTTGGTTTGTTACTAAGTTGCAATAAGCTTAAAATTATAATTGACTGGCTACAAAAAATCTTTCTGACTTTTAATTTTTCTTTGCAGATCATGTTCAAAATGAGGAAAACTATGCACAAGTACTAGATAAATTTGGAAGTAATTTTTTAAGTCGGGATAATCCAGATCTTGGCACAGCTTTTGTAAAATTTTCCACGCTTACTAAAGAATTATCAACGCTGTTGAAGAACCTGGTGAGGAGTTTCAAACTTTCTTAGCTTTTAAGTTGTTTCAAAATAAAGTACAATAACTGCATGATCTTGATGTCTAATGATAATTTTTGAGATGCTTTCAGTTTTTTTCAAAACCTAACACAATAATTTCTGCAGAGATTCTCTCTAAGGGATATTATTACACACTCTCTGTGTTTGATTGTTAATTGGCAGTTAAGAAGAAAAATATAAATGTTGAGACATCACTTGAGTCATCATTCTGAAATGATTGACAGTGTTATATATCTCATGGACCTTAATTTTAAATCGTTCCCTTGAAGACTTGAAGTCTTTTCAGTTACAAATACAGTGTTGTTAGTTATGGCTGTCTTGTTTTACCACAAAAAGAGAAACATTCACTTTATGGAAGAAAAATAACAATTTGAGGAACAATGCTTAAAAGGTGTTAACAGTCCAGTCTCCCTGTGGTATATCAAGCATCCATTGCTTAAATATTATGTTTTTGAAGGTGATTTAAAGGTTTATCTCATTTAAAATTTGTCTTAGGCCTTTTATTTCTGAAGGCTGGATAATAAAACTATAGTCATAGCAAATATCTTTGAACGCTGAAAGTAACGAAGCCACATTTCTTGCAAAATCATGTTTCGTGGGCTTGATAGTTGTTATATTCAGAAAGCAATAACTTCAGTTTTATATTTTTCTTACAGTTGGCCTTATTTCCAAGCTTTTTTGGGGTGTGAAGTATAAGTGATATTACAGACTTTCTTTCCTAGAGTCTCTAATACAACCACGACTGCTGTAGGTCACATCAAAGGCCTGTGTAGCACAGTTCCCTGGCTTTGACAGTTGCCCAGGAGTGAGTCTTTAGGAAAGAGGCTAGGAGCAAAAATGGGGATAACTTCTGTACCATGGTCATGCAAACAGTCTCCAGCTCAGAGATGTTGGAGCTGGAGACAATCTTTTGCTTTTAGTCCTCGTTAGTATTACCTCCATAAATTTGACTAAGGATTTCTTGAATGTATATTAGGCTTGGCTCATAAGGTGGAGGATTCCTCCAGAGTGCTAAAATGAACTGCTCTCTGAAATGTCATTTCTGTTTCTTTTGAATCTGATCCTTCCATTTATTGTTCCCCGATTCTTACATCTTAAATGAAATGTAAGAAATCCCTTCTTTTCTCAGGAATTTACAGATAACTATAGTTCTTTCTTTCCCCTCCTCTGTTACTTTTCTAGCTGAGTCTTAGTTATTCCATAACTTGGATTGGTCTTGCTCACCCTTTCTGTATCTTCTCTGAGTACTATTGTACCCTCTTCTGAAATGAGTGGACAAACATGAAGATGGTTCCATTTCTTACCCCTTTTTCTGAAGGCTGATAGCATTATGATTACTGAGCATTGAGGCTGATGTTTTCTATGCCGTAACTTCCAGGTATTTTTTTCCTTGAGACATTTTCCTTGATGATTGGTATTTCATAAGCATGATTCTGTATCAGTTTCTTCTCCTTACGTATCACTTTACATTTTTCAGAGTAGATTTCAGTCTTTAATTTCGTTCTCTCGGCAGTTTTATAAGGCTCTTGTGCAACTCTTTGTATCTGGCTTTTACTTTACTACCCAGAATAGCTCAGTATCAGCAGACATTCTCACCTGACTCTCTACACTTCTCCAAGACTCCCTTCTAAGTATCTCAGGCTGCTCAGGCCCCATCAGCACTAAACCAGGGTGTCACTTCTGGCCTCTCATGCTGGTATTTACTTTGCTTTCTGAGTCTTGCTGCTTCATCATTACCTCCTTACTCACCTGAGACTGATCACTCACCCTGATTAACTTGCTTTGGAAGCTTTGCTCAGGCCTGTTACCTTGATCATCCTTTGTTTCAATGTGGGCAGTTTTAAAGACCAGTAGATATGCAAGGGACCTGCTTTCCTCCATAAAGACTTCTGTCATTCTGGGTTATTTTTACCTTTTTTAATCTTAATTTAGCACACAATTAAAAGTGAGTATTTTAAAATGTGAATTAAAGTGCAGTTTAAGGAGAGTTTGGGACTAGAACTCAAGTTTCTTGGAAGATTTCTGGATCCTGCAGGGCATCCACATAAAATTTTAACTTCTTTCAATTGGCAACCAAGAAGTGGTGGATTTTTCACTTATTTAAAGTAGTGCTGATCAAGAGGAAAAAGATCTTTTAATTTAAGAAACCACACTTATTCAAAAGAACATTATCTTATGTCAGCTAGATTATGAAGCATTATCTATTTAAATTCTTGTTGACAGGTTTTAAAATAGGCTGTTCCTAATTTACCTCATTCAGCAGTCTCACATAGACAACAAACTTATTTGACAACTGTCTTGGCATTTTAAAACCACTTATTTTTCACCTTGATTCACCCTGAGATAGAAAATTCTACTTTGTTGTTCTTAAGCGTCATTCAGTTTAATATGATTACACTGAAAGAAAAAAAGATGTTTATAATATCAAAATAGAAGTTGAGATGCATTGAAAAAGCAGTTGAGAGGAGGACTCTGTAATGCCACTGATAAAGCCCCACAGTAGGTGCTAGGGCTGATGTTAATAAAATCAATTGGAAAAATGGTAGAAGGCATTAAGATGAATAGCAGGCTAATAGGCTTTTTTTTTTTTTTTTTTACCTAAAGCAGGTTGTTGCTGCCTTATTTAATAAAGGTACAATAAATAATGAATGGTCTTTAAAGACAGATGAATAAGGAATAGAGGTGCAGAGTAGGCAACAAAAAATGCTTCAAAAATTTTGATCCTTTTTGTTAAATCTTTTGAACTTCAATTATGATTCGTTAAAATTTTCCTATGAATTGTGATATTATGGATATTTCATGAGAAGGAGAGTATGGAATAACTTATTTTCTTCTTTGTGAAAGAGTTAGAGAGTGATCACTTTCAGAGTGATATTCACTTACTACCATCAGTTACTATGAAGTAAAAACAGCAACTTGTATTACATACACAGCTTTGGAGAGCATCATTTTGAAATGACTGCTCAGCACACAAGGGCAAGAATAGCAATGTGTCCATTAAATATTGTAATAAAAGCAAATAAGTTGCTACACAAGTTTTACTATAAGCTGTTGATGTTATCACTAAATATAAGGTCTGAAACTTAAAATCTGTAAATATAGTATTTGTTAAGTTGTTAAATAGTTGTCGTAAAGACTATTTTATAAGAATGACACACAATGACCACTTCTTTAGCATTTTCTAAAGGTAATACATTGGTATTGACCATTGCTGACTCTGGTCTTTGTTTTCAGCAAACTCTGAATGTCTTACCAGTACCAGAATCAGTTTCTCTGTTTTTTTTACTTCTACCTCCTTTCCTGTTCCAGGTTTTTGATTCCTTATGCAGTAATTCATTATAATAGTGCATTAAGCCATATGAAGACCTACATATATGAAACTGAGTGTGTCAGTATCTTTAAATTGATCTAGATGAGGTTTTGGAATAACATTTTGCACTGCACTCCAGATTACCTCTTGAAAATTTGCATGGTGCTTGCCTCTTTCCAGGTGTTCAAAACCTCTTTTTCCCCACCTCCCTTTCCTGTAAATGTCCTCAGCATATCTTTGCAGGCAAATTATCTTTTGTTCACAACCCTCACAAAATTATCATACACTTCCATCTGTTAAAAGGGTTTTTTTCCTTTATTTTGCTCTATATGTGAGGTTGTTTTGCTTTATCGGATGTGCTTCCAGTTCATTTGGGCTACTGTTTTATTAAGTCTTCAACACTGTAATAAATGATTCTAAACCTTTGCCATATTGGAGTAATACACTGATATTTAGCTTAGTTTTCCCCCCCCCAGCTGACATTCTAGCTGGCTACTGTACAGTAATTTCAAGCCAAGTATTAATGGCTTGAATTGGTTATCCTTAACAGATTCACTTGGAAAAATGAGAAAAGCTACAGTGTCTTTTGAATATATGAGGAGTTTGAGTGGAGTGTTAGACCTGTAGAACCTTGTTTTGATTTTTCATCAGTGTGGATCATTGTTCCACAAAAGTCCCTTAAAAATTAGTTTCATGGACTACAGTGTGCTCAGAGGACACTTGTAGGCAGTAGTTTGATAGGGTCATAATAAATAATTATGAATTATAACAGTATAATGTTTTTCTTTTTAGCTCCAGGGTTTAAGCCACAATGTTATTTTCACTTTGGATTCTCTCTTAAAAGGAGATTTAAAAGGTGTTAAAGGGGTAAGTGTTGAAGTTTTTATTTCAGCTTCATCTGTTTTGTGACTGTTTTCCTTTCATTCATGAGATTATTTCTTATATTGGCATTCATTAATATTTTGTATGTAGTCCAAAGAACAGAATTGGCATGACTGCAATGCCTGAGAATTTCGTTGTAAATTCCTGTGTTGACATGCACAGGAAGACAATGCTTTACAAGATTCAAACCCAAGTATTTTTTCCAACTGCTGTATGAAAAATTTTAAAAGAAAACAGTACTTTTTGTTGCTATTTATAACTTGATAACTATGAAGACAAATTTTTAAAAATGTTCTAAGGAAATTTTCTATTTCCTAAGGACCTCAAAAAGCCTTTTGACAAAGCCTGGAAGGATTATGAAACCAAATTGTAAGTATTTTTCTCCCACTTTTTAATTTATTTTTTTCTATTTTTTCTTTTCCCTACTGGTCCCAAACTCTGTACTGTATCTGTGGATGTAAAAGTGGCTGCAAGGCACCTCTTCTGTGGATCTCTCTTTTGCAGTACTGGAAAGAAAATATTTTTATGTGCTCTCTGAAGTAGTTAAATGACTGCCTGATGTTTCTTTACTGTAAAGAAGACACTTCATGTACTTAATACTTAGATACTGAACATTGTAAAGTGGAGGTTTCAGATGGCACTTGCACATTCTTCTAGTCACATACATAAAATATGTCAATAGTAAAAATTATTTAGATAAGATTTAGATGTTTAGAGATTTAGATGTTTTCTGTGTTTCAGAACAGTATATTTTTGAGAAACAAGAATTTTAGTGCAGTTGGTGTGACTTCAAAACTATCTGATTTTAAAAATATTTTCTTTCTCCGATTCCTATTTTCTGTGGGCAAACAATGATTTATCCAAAATAGAAGGTTGGAAAAAAGTAGTATTGTAGTTGCAGAACTGTTGGTGGAATGGTTCAGAATGCTCTCAGGGATGTGATGGGCAGCTGTTTTATCAGAATTCAAGAGCCCTCAGGAGTTAGTTAATATTTTGTATCCTTTCTTTTATTCCCTTTTTAATCCTGTCATTAGTGTTGTCTCATTTATGTCTGACCAGGAGGGGAAAAAAGCAATCAAAGAAAAACTCCGACCACTAAGAACTGCTGAAATATTTATTGACTTAATTTTCTTACCTACGTATAGTAACTTTTTTTTGCTTTCAGAATTCATTACAATGGTAATCCTTGTGAACAACTGAACTGGAAATTACTTTATTATTAATCAAAGGCAAAAAGGAGATTCCTACTCCAAAACTGCGTCATTGTATTCAGTTGAGCATTCAGATTTACATGTAGAATTGATTTTTTTAATTCCTTTTTAGTTCTTTAGTTCTCACAGATATTGCATATTTTGCAGATATTGAAAAGTTTTCTACAGACAACAAAATAAAAATATTTCTGCCTCTCTAATTTCTTTATTTGAAATTAGGGATGTCTTTGAAAGCCTATTTATGCCAAATCCCAATAAACAGAAGTTAGGAGATGAAGTATCTCGTACAGGCCTAATACGTGGAGTCATCTGTAGATTCTGTTCTGAATTTGGAAGGTTTAGGAAAAGATGCTTGTTGTCTTGTTGCTATTTTTTTTCTTTTTGTGAGCAAATTTCACTTGGGTTTATTAAGACCAAGAAGGAAATGTTCCTTATATTTCTCCAATAATCTCGTTTCCTAGAATTCATTCAAGACCAAATATTGAGTCCAGTATAGAGGTGCAGTGCTGAAAAGGTTTTTTTCTATGTTAAAACATGATGCTTTTCTTAGTTACAGAAAAGCAGAGATGAAAAACAAATAGATTATTTGTTTTTATTGTTTTTCCACTGACAAGAAGTCCCGGTGTAATAAACACACAGTGCTTTGTCACCTGTTTTACAGAACTACAGGTCCAGTGTTGATTTTTCTCCAAAAAAGTGCTAGAAAATAAAGATTTGATTTTATTTTTAAAGAAACAAGGAAACTGTTTGTTTTTCTACTCCGTCTTGGAAATCTACATTTGCTTACAAGTGGAGCATCCTGTTAGTCTGCAGAGTAGACATGTAAAGACAACCACACTGTCACGCTCTAGTTAAGGTCTTAAGATGGCCTTAGTTCCATGTTTACATTTCACTGTTTCAGAATTTCGGTGTTGGCTTTCTCTGAAAACATAGTGACTGGGAGTTGTGTCATTTTGGGCAAGTGCTAAGCTTCGATTGCTGCCTTATTGTTTTTCTTAATTCCTATCATACTACATGAACTTATTAAGTTATTCTGCCATTTTCCTACCAAGTCGGTAGTTTCTTAGAAGTGTGTTTTACACTGCAGTGTATAGAGGTGGAAGCCGTGGAGCCCATCACAGAGAATGAATAATATAATAATTTTTTTTTTTTCACCAAGTAGCACAGAAACTAGAGAAAAGAGTTACAGGATGAAAGGAAGAAAGGACAGTTTCATGGCTCAATTACTTCTGAAGACTTAAACAACATAGGATTTGGTATCCTAGAGGAACTAATCTTCAGAATGGCTTCTTTAATACTTCTTAATTATTATTTTTCCCTAAATAATACTAGATCATATTGTAGTAGAAAAAATTCTCTAAAATGTTTTCTAATTAAAATTTCAGTACAAAGATTGAAAAGGAAAAAAGAGAACATGCCAAACAGCATGGGATGATAAGAACTGAAATAACGGGAGCTGAGATAGCAGAGGAAATGGAGAAGGAAAGGCGGCTATTTCAGCTACAGATGTGTGAAGTAAGAAACAAGTTTCAGTTTTTAATTACGACACCGTAGCCATAATTTAAGTCCCTTGTGGGCCTTACTTGAAGGTCCTGAAATGTGCTTTGTCATTTAATGGGGGTGGAGGGAGGAAATTATTTTCATGTCACATATTACAGCAATATAAAGACAAATATTTTAGCAACTCTGGTTGCAACTTTGCTTCCTTTTGTTTTATTCCCTTTTCTTTATTTCTAGATTATTATGGGAAGGTTCTTGGGCTGAAAATACACTATGAAAATATTTATTTTATCAGGATTATGGTTGAGCAGTTCAGGAAGTATTTAATATCTTTCTTCCAGCACACTTTCAGAAGACTTCTAAAATTTCTAATGAAGTGACAAATGACAGTGATGCATTAGTTCCATAAAACTGGTTCTTTTTGTATTCATACTTCTTTTTATTACATGTTAGTGGTGATTAATTTAAATTACACAGTATTTATATTTTTAGAATATTCCAGTAATTATTACAGTAGCATGAGAAAAGGGAAAGCCTTAGACAATCTTAAAAGATGAAGCTTTTTCCTGAATTTGTTTTATGTTTTGGATCATTTGAATTTTTAAGGAATGGCCAAATAAACTGTTATCTTTTGCTTATTTTGCTTAGTGGTAGATTGGTGGCTTATGAGTCAGCACCCAGGTTAAACACAGAAACAGTTAATTCATTGAGCAAATTACGCTTGAAAAATGTTGAAGGTTTTGAGACATGATTGTCAATGTGCTTTTCTTTGTTTATACAGTATCTTATCAAGGTTAATGAAATAAAGACAAAAAAGGGTGTGGACCTTCTGCAGAACCTTATTAAGTATTATCATGCACAATGCAAGTAAGTACACTTCAAGCTTTAGTTAGAATTTTCTTTTTTACACAAGTGTTTTTCTCCCTTTGTTTGAACTTGTCAGGATATTTCTCATAGTTCTGATGTGCCAGGTGTCTGCCTCTGCATCTTAGGAGGCTGCAGACTTTTCGTAGAGAGTGTGAGAGTGAGTGAGTGGGGCAGAGGAGTCATGGAGAAAGAGGCCAAGGGAAAACCTTGCATGCTGCCTACAAAATTAATTTTAGTTCCTGAGGCGTAGATCTAGAATGTAATTTTACAAATATTTTTTTTACTCTCTTTAATATTTTTTAGTCTTTTATGTAAATTTAAAAACCATTGTGAAAGCCAGCAATTTCTTCGACTTTCTCTGGGGTGAAACTAGCCAGATATGACCTCGTCATCAATAGAACCACAACGGCAAACACACAGGAACTTTTATTTAGTTTAAAAACAGGAAAAAGGTTTTAGAAATTACTAAGTGAGAAACACATTGGCTAATAAAAATAAGTGATAAAAATAAGCTAAGCTATATTCTCTCTTATTTTATATATGGAAAAGTCACAGTGGCATGTCTCCACTGCTGAAAGACATTGTACATTAAAAATTTAAGGAAAGGCTTTTCTGTTGGGGTTTTTGGTTGTCTCATTAGTTTGTTTAGTTTTGAACATGGAAGGAGCTGGATATATTTTAGTGGTTTTGCTGTCTTTCTCCACAAGACAATTACTTTGTGTTATGAATTAGACGTATTCCTGATAAATCCCAGGTATTTTTCATTCTAGTTTCTTCCAAGATGGCTTGAAAACAGCTGATAAACTTAAACAATATATTGAAAAGCTGGCTGCGGACTTATATAATGTAAGTGTACTTACAAGTAGTTTTATGTCTGAAAATTAAAATATTTTGTATGTATAAGTACAATTTAAACATTATTACGGGGTCTATATTTCATTTGCATCCTATAAATGAAAAGTGTTATTTGAAATTGAACATAGCTAGACAAGACAAAAACATCTTGACTATGTAAACTTTGTATTTGGTTTTTACAGCTATTAGGAAAAGTAGTTTTCATTCACTACCAATTCAGTGATGCATTAATATAAAACTGCTTTACAGCGTGAATATTTGAATCAGCTTATATTATTAGCATCAATTTTAGCTACTATTTTCACAGTTTAAAACCAAATTGCTTAATGATAGCACCAAGGTTTTAAAATGAATTAACTTGTGATGTTCCTTAAAGACAAGCAATAACGTGGAATCAAAACCCACTTGTCACCCAAGTGCTTCTGCATTCTATAATCAGAATTACAATAATCCCATTTGCTATTGTCATTTGTTGCTAAATTAAACTGTATTTTCATTCTGCAAGTCATCTGTCAAGTTTATTGGAATTATTTAATTAATATTTCAGTAGCTAATTTAGTTGCATTAGATATAGTGAACCATTAAAGTGTAACAGAACAAACAGTGCATGTGGAGTTGCACATTCATTTTAATTTGATTTTCAAGTGGTACGTTCATAGAAGGTGAACACATAAGAATGGAGTAGTTCATGAAAATAAACCCAACCATTACAGAAACAGAGTAGTTGAGCTGGTTGTTCAGGACATCTGAAATTATATATTGAAATAAAAAGTTAAAGTTGCATCTAATAGCAGTCTCTTTCTGTAGATAAAGCAGACACAAGATGAAGAAAAGAAACAACTCACTGCTCTTCGTGATTTGATAAAATCTTCTCTGCAGCTTGATCAGAAGGAGGTAAATAATTTAGACATGTTATTCTCTGAGATAGTTTAAATTTGTGAATTTTGTATTCAGAAATTGGTTTAACGTTAATATATGTAGTTATTGGTTCAAAAGTGTTGGACTTTGAACATGATGACAAAACTAATATTTAGAATGTTCACATATCAACAAACAATATTTTTACATTAATTTTCTGTTTCCATATTATGTATGAAAAGAAATTATTCTTTTTTTATGTACTTTTTTAATGTACTGTAAGAACAGTTGTAACGGATCAGATAAATGCTTCTTCTAACCCAGTATCCTGTGTTTGACAATGATAAACAATTATTGTTCAGGAAAAATAATTAATTAATGGGATGCACACTTCTTTCTTCTGCCATCCACCAGCCAGTGTTCAGGATTTTCCTGACCTGGTGATCCTGAACAAGACAGAACAAGAACTAGAGACTTGCCTTTAGCTATGGTTTATGTATTACTGTTCATCTGATAACTCACATTTTATGCTATTTTTCTCCTTCACAAAACCCCTTTTACTAGAACCATCTGGTAAGGAAGAAAATTTATTTGTTAATCAGACAGCAGTGGCTGAAACAGGGCAGTTAAAAAGTAAAATACATTATTGATTGCACTGGTATCAAAAGTGAAGGGAGGGACATTCAATGTCCTTTGCAGCTGTTCTGGAATACTTCTGGAACTAGAAGATAGCATAATAGCATACATCACAGCTTTTACCTCAGATAACATTGTGACTGCCAAATTATGGTGCCTGAAATACTGAATATCCCATGGTGAAACTCTGTTGGGGGGTTTCTCCTCTAGGAAAAGTTTGCTTACCTTCTGTTCAGTTTTCTTGTAGGTAAATAAGACATTCATAATTGCCAGGTGTCTATTATTAAATATGAATTATAACTAAACATTAGACAGGTGCCATTTTGCTGAATACATAGGATCATCCACGTATATGATTGGACAGTATTGCTATTATCAAATATACATAAGAACATAATTTACAATGATATTACTGAGTCAGCCAAGTTTCTGATGCCAATCAATAATGGATGTTGGGAGTAAAATGAAGGGCAATAAACACTGATACTTCCCCAGAATACCCTCCTATTAGTAGTTTAACTGTTGGAAGTCTCTCCACCATCCTATGGCTTTCCTCTCTTTGAATTTGTGCAGTTGTTTTTTGAGGAAGCATAAATCATCAGCTTATGTTACAGCTGTGTTTTTCCCACCATGGCTGCATGTTGTGTGAAAAATCTTTCTCCTTTTATTTGTTTTGAACTTTTAGGTCTGTATACCCTACTCAGGATATGAGTGCATGTGAATTTATGATATAATCAGTGGATCATTTCTTTTTCTTTCATACATGTCCTAACATTGACTTGCTTTTTGACCATTGGTTAGTGCAGAGGAACTAAGTTTAATCATCTGTAAAACTGTAAGCATGTCATCCTGGTTTTGAATCTTCATACTCAGCTCACAGTATCTTATTCTCTCCCTCTGCATCACTTGGCATTTTTTTATGCTGGTTTTCACCTGTCATTTGCTATCAAGTTACTCACTATCATGAGGTTCTTGAGAAATTCTTCAATCAGTCTTTCTTGGGCATTCTAAATAATTTAATACCATCTAACAAAGTTTTGATAGTTTGCTGTTCACCCTTTTCCAGATTTTTTGTGTTAGACACCACATGTGCTGTCACAGCTTTCTGTGAAACTCACTTGGCTCTTTCCTGCTTTAAACTTATCTCATCTGAGGACTTTTCCTCTTGTCCTGTAGCAATGTAATTCTTTCCCTTTCATAAGGATCAGGGGATGCCCATTTAAAGTCCAGATACACTGCATCAGTCATCATTTGCTTACTGATTCCTTCAGAGAACTCCAGGAAATTTTAGAGACGTAACCTCTCTGCACAAAAGTTGCAGTGATTTAACAGTATATATAATAATAAATATACTCTTAAAAGTAGTTTTCATTAATCTCCCTTGTGTGGTGTGAAGTTTACTAATCTTTACTTTCCTGGAATTCTTCCGGAATTTCTTAAAATATAAGACTTGAGTAACTGAGGCAAGTATTTTAATGGGCTTTCATGTAATTTGGTAGGTAGCACATTGTGATTAGGGCTACTGTGTGTAGTTACATGACTTGGAGTTAGTAAATTATTTCAGGTAGAATCACAGTTAATAAGGAATGATGGATGAGTAATTCCTTACAGTAGTGAATTTTTTTCTTTTGAATACTTGCCTATGTGTCCTTATATTACTTAGGTATACATTTTATAGCAGCTAAACTTTGGCCAGGAGAATATTCCTCTCCCTGCATCTCTAATCTCATAGTTCTGAAAGATGACACAATCTTAGGACACACTCTACGTGGTTTTAGAATTTCTTTAATGTTACAAATGCTGAACAGGAGCACTACAGAGCACCTTTGAACAGATCCCAATGTACTGTAAGATCTGCCAGCTCTTTCTAGCAGCCAGTTTTCCCGTATCTCATACTTTACAGTCTTTCCTAATGCTGTCTTCGGTATTTTTTTTCTCTCCATCTCCAATGTGCACATGGACCTACTAGATCTCTTCCACAACTCTTACAGAGCTTCCCATACAAGCATTACATTTGTAATCTCCCTACTATCTAAATCATGCTGAATATAACTCCTGCTCCTTCTTCATCCTTACCCCCCAAAATTGAACAGAGAACATTACATTTCAAAAGCTATTTGGAAATAACTTTAAATCCTAATTTTTTTTATGATTCAGTTCCCAACACACAGAGAAACAGGACTTGCTCTTTTCTCATGGATATTTTCTTCCAAAAGCTGATTATCTGGAAAGCAAAGAGAAAAATCTCCTTCTCTCCTGGATGCTGTGTATGTTGTTAAGTTCAACCTATTGGGTATTCAGCCAGTTCTTGGAAATTAAGTAGGACAAATGAGTGGTTGTTCTTCAGTACTGTGTGTTGTACATCCATGGCTGCAATGGTACAAGTCAAGTTTCAGAAGTTCCTCATAAGAGTATAATGCGGTAGAACAAATGAATTATAGCGTTTGGGGTTTTTGTTACCTGTTTCCTGGATGTTTAGTAAAAACTATTGTGTTTCAGTGGAAAGTAACCTCATCTAAAATATAAAAAATTAAACAAGTCAAATTCTGAAACTGAAATACATGTCGTAATAAAGTAGCTTCACAGGCAAACCAAAATAACCTGTGCAACTTTTCTGACTGGAATTATAGTGTAGACAAAGTCTAGGACTCCTGAAAACCTGTATGTGTATATATGTGTGAGATCTGTATATAAATTTAAAAATATAAAAATAAAGTGTTTCACTTGAAGAGAATTGAAATTTTATCTTAGAAGAAAAAGGCGCAATATTGTGATTCTCAGATATCCAGGAAAATCATAGGAGAGAGAAATGCTGTAATGAAAGAATATGCTATTTTGGATAAAATAACTGTTTGATCACATTGATGTTCAAGTGTCCCTTTCAAAACCAACGTGAGGACTTTCACTCGCAATTCTGCTGCATGACGTGAGTCAGAGTGTAATGATACTGGCAGATGTTGAGAAGCTTGATAAAACATTGTGTGATTTAGGCATTCAGTATTTAATCCTGAAGCAGCATATCAGCATTCATTACTCCTTAGTTAAGAGACAACAAAGCTTGAAGACACGTGGCCTGAGTTTCTTCTGCCTTGGAGGCAGGTCTCCATCATTGTGTATATCCAAGTCTTCAAGTACATAAAGTTGGGCTTTATTACTGTAGCAGATGACCTTTGTGATTAAGAATACATTTTCCCTGTTGCATTAGTGCATTATAATCCCCTCACTGGAAAATTTATGGATTAATGGAATTACTGAAGAACATGCAAAGAATGGGATTTTCTCCAGCAGATTTGTAAAAATTTAGAAGTACTCTTATCAAACATTGCTTTGGCTGGGAAACATTTTGAAATAATAAAATTGAGGCTCTGGTTGTGTGTAGTTTTAAGTTTCTTTGACCCTTTGTGTAAGAGAAGGAGGTTGAAACTAGTCATTCCTGTCCAAATTGTAAATTTGTCCACCTTTACCCTCTTTGGAGTTGCCACTAGAGAAGTGAGATGTCCCAACATTTTTGAGATCTCATAATGTAACTCCTGTTTTTGTGTTGCACCGATCCAAGGTATTTATTTAGCATTATGGACATCTGTAATGCCCTTACACATTTTACTGGCATACCTATCCTTTGATCAGTGAAAAAAAAATATTACTGTAATCACTGGAATTGCCTAGTAAAGTATATCTTGACCATCTTTGAATCCTGGGCTGTGCAGAAGTGCCAGTGCCGTAGCTTCATTGAGGGAAGTACCATTTTACATTGGCTCTGGTCCATGCAGTGTCTCTTGTGGCCACTGCTGTGCTGCCCTGGTATCAAGTTAGTGCAGATTCTGTTACTTTGTGCAAGAATTATCTGATTTTTGAAAATGACTGTGGTTTAAGGCTTTTGGAAAAAATATTTTAACGAGTATTAGTATAATTTTAATTGTGTAAAGTATTTCATCTTTTGTGTTTAAAAATGCTTATATCCTAAGAAGTTTAACTTTTTAAAAGAAACCAGGCCTTTAATACAAGCTTCTGTTGCCTATTTTTGTATAATAATTATTGCTACCAATGTAACTTAACAGCTTTAAGTTAAATATAACTAATCTCTAGAATCATGCTTTCTGTCTGTTTTGTCAACTGTTTCTTTGGACTTTGATTTATTTCCCCAAATCTCCATCTGATATGCTCTTTGCAAAAAGAACCATATCTCATTATATTCTTTCCTATGCTAATACCAATAGGACCCTAATTCCAATGGGGATTTGAAATTTGCTTATAACAAATGAGCTGCTTGTTTGATGATGTGAACAGTACTGGCAGCACGTGGCACAGAGCAGCCTTCCTGCTGCTTCCAACCACAGCTGCCAGTTTTACCAAAGCACTTCTCTTTAAACTTCTGTGGCAAACTTGTTACAAAATGAAAAACAATTGTAAGGATTCTGAATAAAACAAGAAGGAGTAACCTTCAATGTATATTGGTTATGGTAATAGTGAGAAACTGCTTTAAAGAGGAAAGGTTATTGCCGAGTAACTGAACTTCCCATTCTTTTGATTCTTTTTTTGTTTGTTTGTTTTGGTGGGATATTATCAGATGTTTTGCAGGTTATTTTTTCACACCTACATTTAAAACCATATTAATGTCCTTAATTATACCTTTTTATATACATTTGTAAAAATTAACAATTAACTTTGGGCCTGATCTTTTTCAATAGAAATTCAGAATTAGTTAGAGTTTGGAGGATAAATACGGTATCATTTTAGACAACTTAAAGGTCTGGAAGATATAATAAAATTTGATCATCTTAGTTGTTGTGTGAAGCCAGTGTCATATATGCCAGGTTGCACAGCATTTTGTTGTGATGTTTTGGTTTTTATGAGAAAAAACACAAATGTGCCTTAAAAAGTAGTTCTTGCCTTCTTTCTAGTTGTGCCATTAGAAAGGGGAAACATTATTTTAACAGATACATGGGCTATAAAATTTATTTTCAAGAAACATGTTTTTTTAAATAAATAGTAATTCTCGTTTTAAATTATTTGCTTTCTCTTTCCTCTATTGCTTTTGCCTTTCGTGATCGAAGTCTAGGAGAGTAAGTCAACGTTTTAATGAACTTTTGGGGATTTTTTTTTTTCTGATGTGCTTATAACAAGTTAATCTATTTCACTTAATTGTTTCACTAGATCAGGCCAAAAGTTATTTCAGCTGACTTCATTCACTAAAACTCATGAATTATATATGTATTTTTAAATTGAGAAAAAAATAGTGATTATTAGCATTTGTCTTTGTTTATATATGTGTTCCTATTTATGCATGCTGGATTCTGTTGCTTTCTTTTTGAAATTTCATCTTAGACTTTCAGTTTTTGATTATAAGATTATAAAATATTAAATATCTACATTTTAAAAGTGTAGTTAGATGTATATTTGCATCCATACTATACTTCAAATGCCTAATGAATTAATTGAATCTTGAACAGTTAGTTCAAGATCACGTGATGTAAAAGCAAGCTGTCCTATGACTGTAAAACATGCAGTAGGAGTCTTCTCTCCTTTTTTAATCTTTATTAATTTCTGAAGCTGTAGAGAAGAACACATAGGCTTAAAAGTTAGGTAAGCTTACTGTGCACATCAGGAAAATGTTAATGCTGTTTTTGCCTTTTTTTAGGATTCACAGAGCAGGCAAGGAGGATATAGTATGCATCAGCTTCAGGGGAATAAGGAATATGGCAGTGAGAAGAAAGGTTATCTTTTAAAGAAGAGTGATGGGTATGTTCTGGGAGCACATAATAGTGAAAACTGTAGCTATTTTCCTGCACTAATTTTAATTGTTTTCTACTGTGGTTGCTTAAGGCACATTCTCCTAATGCATGTGCCACAAACACTTGAGAGTTTTGCAGTTCAAATCTGAACACCGAACTCAATTTAATACAGAAAATATATAAAGCATGAGAAGCAAACACAAAATAATAAAGTCATAATTAAAAGAAAGCTATTGTCTTTGTAAGTCTCTAAAAGGTGATTAAGACCTGTCACAAATCTCCCAAGCTATTTTTGATGAGGCATTTAGTAAAATTTTGACTGCATCCATTTGTTTCTTAAGGCTAATCTTCTCAAAATGTTAATGGGATTAACATGTGTTTTGAAGTCATGTCTAATTACTGAACTTGCTGTTCTTATGTAGGTTAAGGAAAGTATGGCAAAGAAGGAAGTGTACTGTTAAAAATGGAATTCTTACCATATCACATGCAACGGTAAGTTATTTTTATACCTTTATATGAAAATAGGAAATTAACATTTCTGTTCCTGGTGAATCTGCTAATTTGCTATTGCAAAAGGGGTGTCACTTCAGCCTCTGACTGTTGAAGTTCTGTGGAACTGTAGTTTATGACAGTTGATTTAATACTTAAATGAATTTATCAGTAGTTTAATAAGAAAATGGCAAATATATTGAACAGACTTCTCAATTAATTCTTCAGATGGTTTTGCTTATAGGGATTGTCATGGTGCATCTGTGTATCACGTAATTTAGAAACTTGGGAAGTTGATATTAGGTATTATTGGCACAGTCTGACAGATGAGTGAATGTGTTAATATTTTGAGTGCTTTCAGCTGAAAGTGTGAAAGTTTTGATCACAGTGAGTTCTGGGAATCAGGCATGTATCTGAAATGCCTTCCTGGGAATGCTAAATCATGAGGTAGCAACAACATGGTCATGGTGGAGGCAGTCCTAAAAGTGCCTTGTGGCAGTATGACACAAACTTGTCTGAAACAAGAGAACAGGAGTTACTCTTATAAAAGGACATGGTCCCAATTCCTCACTCTTTTTCCTTCATCCCAAATTCCAGTGATGGCCATCAGTGTTGAATGTTTACTACCTGTGTAAACCCAATATACTTTAAAGCTACATTTAGTTACAATGCCTTAGATGACCTAATTACAGCACAGAATATTAGTATATGTATTTATCCCAAATTCTGAAAATCCAGATCTCCAGCTTCCCACTTCCCATTTAAAGTTTTAGAATTATATCTTTGATTTATTTAAAATGAGAGGAAACTTGGACTATGGGCATTCTGTAATGAAAAACTACATTATCGTTTTACCATTGTTTATGAAATGCAATAAAAACTCTGTAGTATTAGCATATTGTACATTAAGGTTTGTTCCTTTAATCCCATTCAAATAGTCAGAAAGAGTGGCCCTGAGAATTTTAATTTTGTTTAGATTTAGCAGTGTGTCCATTCTGACAGCCCAAGTCAGACAAAGGGATGCTTGTCTCCACCGTTTTGAGGGTGTACATGTGTGGATGTTCACGCTATAAATTAATATCATGCATGACCACTCCCCAGAAAGGGAAAATAATCCTAAATCAATACATTTTTTAAAGTAAAATAAATTTTCTTTTTAGTCCAACAGGCAACCAGCTAAACTGAATTTATTGACCTGCCAGGTGAAGCCAAATGCTGAAGATAAGAAGTCTTTTGATCTAATATCACGTATGTAGCATCTTCAGTACCATCTTGCATTATATGGGACTTCTGAAAATGTCATTGCAAAAGGCTCTGAGCAAAACATGAGGCTAGAGCTCAAAATTCAGGTCTGTAACCAGACACGTGCAGTGCCTCATGAGTGTTCAGAGCCTCTAGTTTTGGGGATGGGTTGAATGGACAAATGAATATAGAACCTGTTCTGTGTGTGTGTGAGATAAATGCTGTTTGTCTGTGACGAGCCATGAAATACAGCCTATGTGCTGCTCTCCTAAGTTCAGAGGGATGTTTCACAGCTTAGTGCAACATGCATAAGCTATGTTCACCAGGAAATGGCAAAGACCTTTGGCTTCATCTTGTTTTTCCTTCACTGTCTGTTCTGCTTTTTGAGTGCTGTTTGAGTGGATGAGGAAAGCAATGAGAACCAATTTATCTTGTTCTCTTATCCCACTTTAGAAATATGCTTCTGTTTGTCTAAAACTGGGAGTGACTTGTCTTCTCATGATTACAGCTCCTGTGATTTCCCTTCTTCCCCTTTTGGTCTTGTACAGCAGGCATTTGTATCCAGTTTGGTTTTAAAAACACTTTTAAAGTTGATGAGTCCACTTAGTGTTTTCAGTCATTACATATGTACTATTAATCAACATTTTGGATTTACAAGGACAGTTTATGAAACCTTTGAATGTGGGAGATAGTAGGCAGTTCATGTCTCATCCTTTCATTAGTAAAAAGATGTTTCTTCACCCAACTGGAGGGAAAATTTTGCTATAGGAACAAATTAATTTTGCCCTTTTCTTCTACTTATGTTTCAGATTTAACTTCTGAAAGGGCAAAATTTGATCCATATGCTTATTTGTCTTTAATATTTCTAAACATAAGACTCTTGAAATTCATACATTTGGTGCAAATCAAAATTCAGAATTTCATCTTTCTCAGTTTTTTTAAAAAATTGTTTTCCATAGCTATGAATAGGGTATTAATGTTATTGGTTAAGAGCAATTGCTCTTAAAGGCTTTAGTTGCCTAATAGGTTTCAGTACCAAATATGTGGATATTTTAAAATTTATCATGTGCCAAATGAAAAGATGTATTTATTTATTTCAGATAACAGAACATACCACTTCCAAGCAGAAGATGAACAGGAATACGTGGCGTAAGAATGTTTACATTTTTCAAGTTTATTTTGCCAATAGAGGTGTATAAAACAATGGCAATAGTTTTCTCAGTTACTGCACAAGTAGTGCCTACTGTCTCTTTTTTTCTGCTGTTGTGAATCTACAAATGTAAACTATCTTGTGTCACACTACAGAGCTCTTTTAAAACCTTGTAATGTTAAAAACAAAACCCAAACCAAACTAACCAAAAACCCATTTAGATTGTGTATCCTGCCAGCACATGGTTTTTGTGCAGTTGCTTGTCATGATATAGTATATCAGGTTATTAGGATTCAAATGATATATTTTTAAATACTTCCTAAGTCTTCTCTGTCAACCCTGTTTTGCAGTTACTTCTTTTACTCCTGATTCTGCCTTTTCCTTTAAATTAAGAATAATAAATAGATAAAAGAACTCCATATAACACATAGGAAATATGTACAGGCAGTGCATCTTTTCTACTGTTGGCCTAGAAATAAACAGCAAAGCACATCTCTGATATTTGTGTACTTCAGAATCCAGGAACTTGCTTCATTAATACCTGTTTCCAACCAGATTGTTTCCTTTAAAACAATCTTTCTTCCTGCTGCATCAGAACTACTTCCTGAGAACCATGTACCACTGTTTTTTACCTCCTGAACGTTGCTTTCTGTGTCACCAAACGTGTGTTGTGTGTGTTGTCTAATGCTCATCACCAAACAGTTCAAGGAATAAAGTTACCAGTGAAGAGGACAGCAAGCCTGAGCCTGCAAGGCTGCCTCATTCTTTTGTTAAATATCCATATTCTAATGGCAGACTGTGTATTTTAAAGGTACAGGGAATGTTTGTAGGGTATTTCACTTGTTTGGTGGTGTTGGGAGGCAGTGGCATTGACAGCTCAGCCTTGGGAGGTATGGGTGAAATGAGAGGGCTGGAGGATTCTTTGTGCACCTATTTCCTTCCAGTCTTCCACAGCTTTATGTTGGCTCTGAGAGTACAAAGCTGACTTGCTAGTCATGTTTGCTGCATTCATCCTGGAACTTAATTATTCCAGTAATTTTCTCAGTCAAGAAGAAAATACTGTTCTTTCCGATGAGCCATAAGTTTTTGGGACTCTGCCCTGCGTTAATTTTTACTCTATTAGTTGTTTTAAGAAGTGATTTGTTTGGGGTTTTTTTGTCTTAACACATGAGCAAGGTAGGCGGAGAATGCATTAGTAATATCCTTCTTCTGGTTGGCAGTTCAATAAATTCGGTTTAGTGGGCTGCCTCTTGGATTGTTTTGTAATTCCAGGCTGGTTTTATTTCCCATTAGAAGCACTGAAGTCTCATTTATCACTCTAAAGTCCAGTGGCTGAGAAAATTACTTGTGCTGGAATACAGAATCCTAGAATATCCTAAGTTGGAAAGGACCCTTAAGGATCACTGAATCCATCTCCCTGCTCCTTGCAGGACTGCTACAACTAAACCATATGACTAAGAGTGTTATCCAGATGCTCCTTAAACACCACCAGGCTTGATGCCCTGGCCACTTCCCTGGGGAAGCCTGTTCCAGTGACCAACCACCCATTCAGTGAAGAACCTTCTCCCATTTGAACTTCCCCTGATGCAGCTTCACTCCATTTCCTCATGTCCTATCTATCACTGGTCACAAGAGAGAGGAGATCAGCACTTCCCCTTCTGCTTTAGTTTTAGTGCTGCCTCTCTTCTGTCTTTTTTACTTCATACACCAATTGAAAAAGAAATGCATAAATAGATTTTTAAATCATTTTCCTTACAGACTCACATCTACATAGAGAAAAAAGCAAGATGCATTTCTTTATATTTTAGTTCAACTGACCCTGCATACATTTTCCTAGTGATCATTTTACAGTTTCTATAAATAGCTCCTCAAACTACTTAAAAATAAAAATAATTAATATTAATTTAAAAAAGCAGATGGTTTAAAATAAAAGCCACTGAAGCTTACATTCTTATAGGTTTATTATTGCTTCCCCTTAAACACTTCCTTCAGTCCAGTGTACTTCTTGATTTTTATCCAGGCAGCTGTCTGAATAGATTGACAGTCCTTAAATTCCCAGTGGATTATTGGTTTGTCTAGTAGATAAAATACAGTGTATTTGGGAGAGGAGGTGCATGGGGAGTCTGTTTATGTATGTGCATATATAATATATTTTTATGTGTAGATTATAAGAAACATAACCAGATTTATTTTTTTTAACTTAGAGAATAATAGTTGCTTTCTATTTTTTTGTAACTGTGGATAGGGACAAACATAATCCAGACATGACCTTTTAGTTCTTTTCTATCCTCTTTTTGAAGGTCAAGGGTATATCCATATCTACAGGAAACACCTGGATTATAAACAAAGCTAGATTCAGAAATTTTTCTATGAAGAAACACACATCTAACTTCAGTCTAGATTTTAGCAACAGTCCTCAGGAATTTTTTACTTTGGAAAGATTGAATTGGAAGGTCTTGATACTATCTGTTGCTTCTTCCATACAAAAAGGGTTTTTTCTGAATATTTGAAAGATACTGTGCAATTCTTGTTCTGTTTATGCGTTTACTTGGAAAAAACAATGTTGCAATAGTGGTTGTCAGAAGAGACAGATAAACTTTTGTTGCAGACCGAAAAACCCAATGGTTGCTATTTTTGGGAGAGAGATTTGTATTGGCTTGAAAATACTGAAGAAAAATAAGAGGAATCTGAGTGACAGTCTGGTCCATCCAAGATAACAAATTCCTTCTGTTTTCTGAAGGCACACATGATGCCAGATTTTTGTTTACCATTGCGAGTTTCTTCCATACCAGGAATCTCCAGCAAACGAAATGCCTTAAAGGATCATAAGAAACTTCTGAGAGTCAGAAAAACAAGTTTAATTGACAATTGGACAACCTCTTTTATTGTCTTAGATAGAATAGAATCGTAGAATCTTTAGGTTGGAAAAAAACTTTAATATCATTGAGTCCAACCATTAATCAAGCACTGCCAAGACCACAACTAAAACATGTCCCCAGGTGCCACGTCTGCACACCTTTCAAATACCTCCAGGGATGGTGGCCCAACCACTTTCTTGGGCAACCTATTTCAGTTCTTGGCAACCCATTTTGTGAAGAAGTTTTTCCCAATATCCAATCTTAACCTCCCCTGGCACAACTTGAGCTTTTTCTCTTGTCCTAAAACAAGAAGATAATGAAATTTAAGACTTTTAAAATTATTTGAGAGAACAGTACAAAGTATTACCAGAAGCTTTTTGACTGTTAGTTTGTCACTGGCAGTATTGTGAGATAAACCAAACATATATTTTTTTATAAAGGAAAAAAAAAAGACTAATACAGATAAGAAAAAGAGGAAGAAGAGCCGTCAGAAGGCAGTTTTATAAACTATTGGCATTGAATTAACATCCTATATCTACTGATTTGATTTGTTTATTTTTGAGTGCACAGCCTGGCAGGCAGGCCTGGTGACCAACTGGGCACTTCTTGTGTGAGTAGCACCAGTCATTCAGAGTGTACTTGTCCTTGTGCTGGTGCTGCCTGGGCTGTGTCTGGGAAGAGCTGACACTGCAGTGCCTCTTGCTCTGACCCACAGGTGACACCAGTGACAGGCAGCCTTGAAGAGCAGGTTCTTTCTACCTGAGCAAATGCAACCAAAATAAATCATTGCTCTGACAGTTTAGATACTCATAATAAGGAAATCTATATCAAACTAACTGCTGGCTCAGTTGTGTTGTATTTATTATAATTGCATCTAATAATTTTTTAATGGTTACTGCATAGCTGAGTTTTGTTTAAATTCTGCCTTTTTAACAAACTAATCAAATTGTATCCCTGAAAGAAATTGTCAACAAATGTCAGAATAAATGTCGTCTGAGTTTAATTATTATTTTACTCTGTGTATTTAACCAAACATTGCTATAATAACAGACAAGCAAGACACTGCTGCCTCTTTTTTAATAGCATTGGATTTCATCTGAAAAATTGCAGAAGAATGCCATCTAGTGTAGGCTCCTCTCATGTAACAAGAGATATAAATTTAATTGTTTTCAGCATGCAAACTATGGAGCAAATTTGTGTTCAAGACTTTAAATTTCTCTTTTGTTTCTGAGGTTGATTTTTCAGTATTTTTAAAGCATTTTCTTTTAAGCACAAGTTCCCAGATTATTTTGTGTGCATAAAAATTTAAAAGACATAGATGTGTGAAGTGTATAATGTACAGCCATTTTAGCACATTTCAGAAGACTGATGATTTCAGACAATCTGGATATTGTAAATATGAAATGCATTGAGGACTCTGCCAATTTAAAATATTTATGTGTAAAAAAGGATATTTGCAGTGGATCTAAAAACATCTAAAATCACCACACCTGGGAGGATTTCTTTTTAACAAGTTTTTTTTCTAAATTAGCAACACTGCATCTGCAATGTGCTTGTTCTTAGTGTAACTGCTTTCCCTCTTTATTTCCACCTGTAGCACCGCAGCCACTGAGAAGGGGGTTTGTTTGGTTTTAATTAAAACGTTGTGTAAAAAAAACTGTAAACAAGTGGTTGAGAGGGGCCGGGGAACTGATGCCTGAAATATCATTGAAGAGTCTTGATTTGTTGCAGTCAAGAGCTGCTCCTAAAATTTTGTGTTGGCTATTGATATGGTTACTCTCCTGTGGTCCTCTCTGCCTTACTCCATTGGTTGCCATGGCAATTAATTTGGGCATTACAGTCTGACTGATTAGTGCACGGAGACCTCCATTTTAAAAGGCAACTGGGCATCAACATATTCACAAGGGTGCTTGCTGTTACCTCTGTGAGGAGAAAGATGCACAGTAGGGGTTATAATTTTCTCTTTTAATAACAGGATAGACTTCAGGAAGATTTTGGGCACCTTTTAAAGCAGTTAAATTTACAGGAGCTTTAATTGCCCCTTTTCTCTTCCACAGCTTCCACCTACTTGAGAAACTTGAACTGTACTGCTTTGGCTTTAAAATTGTTCACCAAAGGGATGTTTTAATTAAGACTATTTGTCTCTTCTCATTCTTACTTACCTTTTCTCAAATCTTTCCTTTTTGTTTCTCACTTTTTCCCCTCTTCAGTCTCTCCCACAATAGAGTCCTTCCCTACATTCCCATTAATATTTTGTTCCTGGCAAGCTTTCTACAGTTTATTGATTAACTTGTATTTGCAAATGCAGATCTTCATTAAGGTCTTTATCTTGTGCTAGATGGATATCAGTATTGACTAACAGCAAAGAAGAAGCGTTAAATATGGCATTCCGTGGAGAGCAGAGCACAGGGGAAAACAGTTTAGAGGATCTGACAAAAGCCATTATTGATGACATACAGAGATTACCCGGAAATGAAGTCTGTTGTGATTGTGGCTCACCAGGTATCTCAATTTATTCATGTCATCACCATCTTGTTGGGACCTAAGTAATTTCTTTAAAGAAGTGTTTGTAGAGTGCAAACTAGTTTTCTAAGTGATGTGTTTCTCAGTCTTCAGCCTGTTTTTAAAAGAAGAAATATGACTTTCCTACGTTAGTTCTGTTTAATTCACTAAAATATTTTTGTGTGTTGTCTGTGCTTACTTCCAGCAGTTCAAGCCCCTCTGGAGTTTGAACTGTTCTTGTTGCACTGTGTCTAGATGCTTGTTGCACTTGAATGGAAGTTGCTTGGCATCACTGATCCTGTGCATGCTACTAAGTAGAAGTGAGTAATATTTAGACAATGATTGTGGAAAAATTGACCTAGCCAGGATCTTACTCTGAGGTTTTATCTTGGCATGAGACTACTGGAAGTGCGGTATCAGAACTATTCAGAGCTGGAATAAGTAGTCTTGTACAAAGAATGAAACCCAGAGTTGAAATCCTCCGAGATAACATCTTCAGAAGTACAGAGTTACAGGTCAGTTCAGTGTTGCTTAGAGCTTGAGTGGAGGCAGCTTGACCCAGCACAACTGAATTGGTTTGGTAGCTGGCAGCTGTTGCAGCTTTCTCATCTAAAGAGACACTTCAAGAAAGTGATGCCTATTTGGAACTGAGTAGATAGTATGTATCTTGCAGATGCTTCCTCATCCAAATAAGAAATAGCAAGATAAAAATACAAACTGGGATATAACTGTGTCAAATCCTGGAATCAGTTCATTCAATTATTTCATTCTGCAAAGCTACAGAAACTTCAGACTACAGTTCTCATTCATCTTTTAATTTATAGTGAAGTTTTAAGCTTCACTCCTGCACCCCAGCTTGCTGCTTTAAAACTCTTGACCTAATGCTTCAGCGCTTACTATTTAAGGTCAAGGAAGAGATTAATTTGAAGACATGTATGTGTACAAAGTGTGTCTGGAGCTTTTTCTTTTCCTTAAAAACTGGTCATGCTTCTTATGTAGCATTCATAGTATAAGATCTATTCTAATATTTCATGCAGATCTTCTCCATGACAGCAATTTTTATTTATTTTTTTATTTATTTTTGTTCCTGGACTAGCTAGCATTCCTTAAATTTTCTACAACATGCTGCTGTTTTACATACTGGAAAATTATATGGTCAATCTTTTATAAAGGACTGTTTAAAGTTTAAGAAGTAAATTTCAAAACTTCAGAGGTTGTCAAATTTAGGAGATCTGTTCCTTTTAAAAATAGGAATTAAAAGCCTTATGTTATTTGTACAGGAAATAAATCCTAGATGTATTGAAATATATTCATTAAGTATGAATTTATAAGTCTAAATTCAGTGCCTTTGGGACTGTCTCTAAATCTGAAAAACTGAAGTCCATTGGTAGCAATTTGTGGTTAAATTTGCACTGCAGTTTGGAGAAAAAAACCTAAGAATATTCCATACGTTTCCATTCTTTAAAACATTAAATGAGGAATCATTTCCAAATACGTTGGGATTTCTTACCACCACTGAAAACCTTTTCTTGTACTTTGATTAAATAAGTTGTTTTTCAATTCTTCAGATCCAACATGGCTATCAACTAATTTGGGCATTTTAACCTGCATTGAGTGTTCTGGAATACACAGAGAAATGGGTGTCCATATTTCTCGAATCCAGTCTTTGGAATTAGACAAATTAGGAACATCTGAACTCTTGGTAAGTTTCTTTAATTTGGATGATTTTTGGTGATTTTTTTTTTTTAGGCAATTGATGATATATATATAAGAAGCATTGATATATATAATTTACAGTTAATTTTTTTCAAGGAATGTGTTTTTGTAGAACACCTCCTTCATATTTTGTATGTATTTGATAGGAGCATAATTATATATTATATAATATTATTTATTATTGATAGTTTTGATGATTTCTCACTTCTCGTTCATTTCCTGGGGTTTTGCAGAATGAGTGTTGACATCTGTTGTGATTAGTGCCATCAGAATTTTGTCTCTCAATAGCTGACCTTGACCCTAAATCAAGGCAGTCTAAAATTGCATGCAATTAAAACAAAGGAAAGCTAATTTAACTTGGCAAGTGAGAATGACTATTGCTAATTTTGACAGAAAAATGTTGGATGAATCTTTTAATTTGATGGAAGAAACCCTATAGTATTAAAGTTATGAAAGGAATTTGATGCGAGACTACTAAAAAAAAAAAAGATATGGAGAAAGAAAAAAAAAACAAAAACAATTGTAGCAGATTTATCACTCCCCATCTGTGTTTGGCCTGAGAGAAGATACTTGTTATAGAAATTTTGATCGGGAAAATTGAGAGAAGATAGAAGGCAGTTCTGGGTTTGGGTATAGGTTCAACATTAGCACTAGCTCTCTCTTTGAAATACTGAGTTGTTTGGAAAGTTACTATTAATATAAATCAAATTTTGCTAAGCATGACCTTCAATAGGTCTGAGCTTCTTTCCAAAAGTAGCTTCCTGATCAGTGTACCAGCACCATTTCAATGTTCATGCTGCTGATTCCTCATTCTCATTTTGGGTTTTGCATTGGAGGCAGATTGACTTGAAATGCAATCAGCTGTGACTGTGAAGTCTATCATACAAGTTCTGAGATGAGAGAATTTACACTTAAAATTTTATTTAATTGCTCTATATTTACATGCAATCATTGTGCTTTCATTTTGCAGTCCTACGTGTTCCGTCTTTTATTAGTAGTGTGGAAAAGGCACATTAATAGTCCATTTTTTAGATTGTTGTTAGACCCCAAAAGCCCTCACTGTCATTTATTCTTTTTCTGATTTCAGCTGGCCAAGAATGTAGGAAATACTAGTTTTAATGATATTATGGAAGGGAATTTACCTAGTCCTTCACCTAAACCCAGTCCATCAAGTGATATGTAAGTCTTTAATCTCTAAAATCTTTAACATTAAGCTTACTGTGGAATATATATTTGATGTAAAGTGTCTTAAACAGTAACCAAGCTAGAGGAAGGCTAGAATGGCAGAATAGTGGGAATTTTTACTCCAACTGTGGAGTTTCTTAGAAGTTATGTAGCCGCATTTTAGCTACCTCAGCTTCTCAATGTAGAAATATTTTGAGTTTGGGTGGTTTCAAGGTTCATTATTTGAATCCTGAATGGTTTTGAGTTTTATAGAATCCCTTCAGGTAATAAACACAGTTGGACTAAATGATACCAGCTCTGTTTTTACTTTGGTCTTAGTCCCCAGAGTCAGAGTGATTTACATATATAACAAGAAGAGAGGATAAACTTGACAATGTACTTACTGTATTTTGTGCTTGTTTGCAAGAAAGAGATGCAGCATAACAATAAATAACACACTTTTTATCAGATAGTTTTCCTCTTCCCTTCTTATCTCCTGAGTTAGACAAGGTGATTGTAAATTAAAATCGTTGACCCATTTTTCTAAAAATTTCTAAAGCAAGCTCTATTTTCACACCCCACAGGACTGCACGTAAAGAATTTATCACTGCTAAATATGTAGATCATAAGTTCTCTAGGAAGACGTGTACATCTGCAGCAGCTAAACTGAGTGAATTACTTGAGGCTGTCAAATCCAGGGATTTACTTGCACTAATTCAAGTCTATGCAGAGGGGGTAGAGCTAATGGAGCCACTGTTGGAGCCTGGACAGGTAAGCTTATCAGGTAAACAAAGAGTATTTTAAATAATGTGTATTTGTAAAGTGCCCAGGACCTGGGTCTGCTACCTTTGATGCTAAAACAAGCAAAATAACAGATGAAAATGGTGGGGTTTTATTTCTTTTCTGTAGTGTGACATCCTTGTGGAGAGGGAAAAGAACACTATCTGTTGTCATCAGTTGGTCTAAAGGAGTGTGAAATGCAGTAGTGATATCCTACGCTGTTCTTGCTGCAACTTTAATATGTTGAAAAGCACCTGTTCTGCAATGTATCTCTTTTAGGAAAAGGCCCAGAGAAAGGAGACTTGACTTGATAGTGCAGGGTCACCTGACATCCCAGACAGTATCATACCTGCTTTTAAAATAGTTGCTGAAGGAAAACATTATTGATTGTCTGCAAGTCTCTATTTACTGTGGATGGGGAAAGAATAAATCTGATACCCTCACAGCTTCTGATGAAACATTTACAGAAGTACAGAGTCTTTCAACTAGGAGAAGATTTTTTTTTTTTTTAATAAAGTTCTGAATACTTGATCTTCCTTACTGAATCAGTAAGTTTATCGGTTTTTTTGAAAAATCAGTCCTAGTTGACCTCAATTCTCCTTGGAGAAATGTTGCTTATGAGCAAAATAACATGGTTTTGTAGATAATCAATGCTGTGTAACCACTTGCTCAGCAATGTTTTCTCCCATCACTTTTAAACCCAACTTGGAGAGATGTCACAGAATGTTTTCAACGAGTTGTATGAAAATAGCTAAGATGGCAAAGGACACAATATGAAGTGTCTGTATGAAGTGAAGGGGATAAGTTCAATATAGTCTCAGCACTTGAGTTATCACAGAGTGCTTATCATGGAAACACATGACAAATTCTCTAACTGCAGGGTAAGCTTTCTGTATTTGTCATCCACAGCAGTTAGCACAGAATTAGCTCCTTAGTGCTTCTCAGCTATTACAGGCAGTGATATTTAGAAAGGTATGAGCACCAAGTGAAATGTAGTCTGCAGTTAGGACATTAACAGCAGCATTCTCCACTGTAGGTTCTCTGATGTTTAATAAAGAAATATCTTTTTTCTAAATTGGACTTTAATTCTAAGTATACATACTGTAATATGCTTTTTAAAAATGTCCTTTATGATCAATAGGAGTTAAAGAAATCTGGATCTAGATTAACTTCTTTTGCAACTTTTAAATGGAATTAAACAGCTTTTCTATCTAAATGCATTAATGCATATGATATATATATAGAAAATAAAGTATGACTCAGTTCAAGTCCAACAAGGAGACTCTGTATCTGGGGCAAACCACCCATGCACCAATATATGCTGAGACCCACCCAGCTTGGTCTCTAACGACCTGGGGGCCCTGGTGGACACCAGGCTGAGCATGAGCCAGCAGTGGTATTTATTCTAGGCAGCACTGAAACATTGCCAGCAGGTCGAGGGCAGTGATCCTTCCCTTTACTCAGCACTGATGAGGCCACAGCTGGAATGCTGTATCCAGCTCTGGGCTCCCCAGAACAGGAGAGACTTGGACATACTGGAGAGAGTGCAATGAAGGGCCACAAACATGTGAGAGTTTGGAGCACCCCCTCACCTGAGGAAAGGCTGAGGGGAGGGTTCAGCTCAGAGAAGGCTCAGGGGGATCTCAGCATTGTGTGTAAATACCTGAAGGGAGGGTGCAAAGAAGGCAGATCCAGGCTCTTTTCAGTGGTGCCCAGTGACAGGACCAGAGCCAATGGGCACAGACTAAAGCACAGGAGGTTCCCTCTGAACATCAGGAAACATTTTTGTGTTGTGAAAATGACCAAGCACTAGCACGGATTGCCCAGGGGGTTTATGGAGTCTCTGTTCCTGGAGATATTCCAAAACCATCTGGACATGGTCCTGGGAAACCGGTCCTAGGTGGCCCTGCTTAGGAGGGAGGTTGCAATAGATGATCTTCACAGGTCTTTTCCAATTTCAATTGTTCTACAAGTCTGTAGGAGATTTAATGTATGTGGGACTGATTTTTGTGGTGTTTTTTCCCCTGGTTTTGTAGGAAATAGTATCGTGGCTGTGCTTGGTGCTCACCAGGGTGTCATAAAGCAACAAGTACTGTAAACTCACTGAGTATTCCTGACAGGATCCCTTTTAGTTACTAGTAGCTAAAATGGTTAAAGGCTTCTCAGGGTCGTTCCATCCAGCAGGGAAAAGGGAAAACTGGGTTTGAGAAAGCTGTGATCTCAGAAAGTAGGATGGCATTTCCTTTGAAGACATGGTGTCTTTTAGAGATAAGAAAGGCAATAACCATTTTCACCGTAATTTCCTAATAGTATTTTTCTGTTGAAAGATTTGTAAAAGAGTGAATGACATGTATCTTGTTAGGTCTGATATTACAAGCTTTTCAGAAGTAAGACACAGAAATCTAACTTCTGTTTACTTGTGTTTAGGAGCCAGGTGAAACAGCACTTCATTTAGCAGTCCGGACTGCTGACCAAACCTCTCTCCATCTGGTTGACTTCCTTGTACAAAACTGGTATGGATTGCTCATTTATCATTAAATTGTGCATGAAAAATGTAAATGTTCAGAGCTATCCTGGCAGTGCCTTGGATGGTGTTTGCTCATCACTTGTAATCTCTCTCCTTAGATATGTTCCAAAAGAACATAATTTAGCACCTTCGAGTTGACCTTTGTGCTCCTAATGAGGAGAGAGAGAGAAAGACGTATAGATTAAAAACATGGAAAGCAGTTACATAAAAATAGGATGAAAGGAAAAACTCTGCAGAGCACAAGAGAGCATTGATTTAGAGCACATGACAATATGAAGCAATGCAAACAAATAGTTCAGGTAGAGAAAGGATGGCTAGTAAATGTGCCAAATACAGAACACATGAAAAGAAATTGTAAGAGTAGAAAACAAGGATCTTTATCAGAAAATTATGAACAGACTATAGATAGACTTTGAAAAAGGTTTTCCAGTATTTAATAAACTGTATTAAAGCTATTGAGAGCATTAACTTCTTAATTAGTAATTTTCAACATCTAGTTTATTGACTGAGATATTCTTTGTTGGGAAGGGATGTGTTCATAGAAGTAAAAAAAAACATAATGAAAAGTGTGAGTGCTGATTATAGTAGAGTGTTATTGAAGTAACAAGTAAAAAATAAACTACTAATATTTGCAAACTGTTTGAGACTGTAATTTTAGAAATGTTTTTGAAGCCCAAATTATTATTCTGAGCATTATTAAAGGATTTTTTTATTTTGGATGATTACTTATAATTATTTTGTTTAGTTATGAAGCTTCACAGTTTCTTCAGACAACTATAGTCTTGTGTGTGTTTCTGTCTGCTGTCTGTATTTTTGTCTCAGTCTAAAGTTTGAGAGTACCTTTACAACCCTGTGGGCTCTGCACTTACTGTTCAGTATGGGTAACACTGGGAAAAGCTGTCATCTCCTGAGCTTTGCTTTGCTGTTTTATAAATGTATTATATTGATCCCAAAATGGCAGTGACATTTTTGGAGAAACCTGGTTTTAGAACTTGAAAACTGAAGGAAGTACAGTTTTTAAAAAGCTCTGTGAACCTCTTTTCACAGCTGGTTTTTCCCTAACTCAGTGTATATCCTAATATTGTTCATTCTCATGGCCACCTTTTTCATATTTCCTTGATTGCATAGGACTTATTGACCTATTTTAACTGTATCAGGATGATTTTTCAGATATTTTTATTGGACTAATTTAACATGTTTGAAAAAAGAAATTCCAATAAAGTGGTGGGTGGAAAACAACTGGAATGGCCTTACAGAGGATTAGGCTGGAATATTTGAGTTTCACTTCATTAATTTTTTAAATTAACATTTGTAGATTCACAGTTCTTTTCAATCACAGCTCAGGTATTTCCAGTGTCCTTGGAACTATTTTTCATAGTCTTTGAAAGTCATGTTTAATTTAAAAATATTTCTTTCTCCTACTTCATATTTGTGCTGTAAAGATTCTAATAATTTATTGTTTACAGGCATGCTAAATCTGAAGTGAATAGCACAGCTACTATACTTGTCTTGATTGTTTTTTCTTTTGTGTTTAGTGGAAACCTGGACAAACAAACAGCATTGGGTAATACAGTTCTACACTACTGCAGTATGTATAACAAGCCAGAGTGTTTGAAATTGCTTTTGAGGGGAAAGCCAACTATTGATTTAGGTAAGTTCATTATTTAAAACTAGGAAATAAAAATTTCCTAAAATTTCTTTTCATTACTTTAACCACCTTTATTTATGTCCCTGTGGTAAGTAAGCTTTTAAAACAAAACTGTGTCAAAAGAATGAGGACCTTGTCACCAACAAGCCTAAAAGAAACATTCAGTTAAGAAATGGAACCTAAATTCTTACAGTATAATAGTGAGAAAGGTTTCTAATACAAAATACTAATGGTAAACTAATTTTTCTGCAGAGCTCTATTTCTGATCCATTGTAAATTGCCTGGAATTTAGGTTTATTGTTTGTATTGTAAAATTAATCTAGAACTTGTGTGTTATAATGCTTCAAGTGGCTGCTCATGTTAATTCCACTCATATATCTGTGGGTTTTGTGTATACAACAGTTAATTCTTCTGTTAACGTCAATGACAGCTGGCACTGCGGTTTCACCCAGCACGTCCCAGCCACCACTGTCGCTGTTTAGGGAAGGGATCAGCTTTCTTAGCTGCCTTTCTGCTTCTCTTTGCCATCTGCATTTGTGAGACAGGTATAACACTTGCTGTACCTGTGTTAGTCCATTTTTCATCGTGGCTTACCAAAAGTTTAATTAGCAAAAGAATGTCTGTTTGCTCACACCTAGGATACTCTCCTGTTTTCTACTTGCTCTCCTTTCCCTACCATATTTTGTGAGTTAGGAAGGCATTCCATAAACCCAGCTTGTTAGGCTCAGGATTTAAGTGTCATCAGCATGTCTATAAAACATTTGCATTCAGTCAGTTAATGGTATAGAAGAAGAGTTTTTTCAACAGTTGATGCAAACTGGGGAGTATGAAATTTGGTTTCTCCCTTTTTTCTTCATCGTCATCATTTTTCTCCACTTCCTCGTCAAAAACTGTTACGTAGCTTAGTGTCAGAAGTCATTGGTTTCCTTGGCCTTCTTATACATCCTTAGAATATGTTTCAATATTATCATAAGTCAAAGAATGTAATGAGAAAGGTACGTGAACAAGTCAAAGCAAGTTTATTGGTCCTTCCATTGAACGCTCTCCTACGTAGGTGCCAGAAGAGCGTTCACACCTTTCTGGTGTTTTGTTTTTTGGGGGGGAGAGAGGGGGGAGAGGGTGTTGCGTTCTTCGTGTTGTTTTTTTGAACTGTATATTGTCTTTAGACCTTAAAACATCAGGTTTATACTCAAGAGCTGAATGTTTGGAATTTATGTAGTCCCTTAAGCTGTCTGTATGTTAACTTCACTCAGGAAGTACTGGATTTTCATTCCTTTTCATATTAAACCCATGAACCATCTCAGAGAGATCTTCCCATAAGGAAATCCTTCTTCTAGGGATCTTAATTCTTTCAGTCATAGGCCTTTCTAGATGACTGCTTTGTATTTTCTAGGATTCCTGACTAGAATTCTCTGTGTAATATTTCACATAGACACATGTGCTTATGAGACCTCAGTCTGACATCACAGAAATGTTTTACAATCTTCATGTGCTGTAGACCACTCTCTGTTCCAGCTCCATGGCATTTCTGATGGACATTTTACCTAAATTTATCCACATAAGATTCAAACATGGGGTTTACTTTTGATTCTTGAGACTTCCTAGCATCTAGCAAGGATTCCATTAGATACTGTGCCAGATACCTTCCAGAGGGCTCAGATATTGCTTTTTTTCTGATTGGATGCTATTTTAAATTGTAAACCATTTTATAGCCTTTATAAAGACAAATTAGCTAGAAAGTTTTAAATTTATTCTTGTTCAAATGTCTTCAAATTAAGGCTTCAAACCTCTAAATATTAATCAAAGTAAAATGTGCTTAGATCAACATTTACTTTTTTTTTTTTTAAATCTTAGAATAGTTTTCTTTCTTGAACCATTTTACCCTCTGTACTTGCTTTTCCTGATTATTCATGTAAGAGTTTTATTGGCAACGGTCTTAAATGGAGGTTGAAATGACCAAATTTCTTTATATTTTCTGCTAGGATGGTTAGGAGGGATCTGGGAACTGTCCCAGCAGATGCTACTGTTCAGAAAGAACCTGATGATACATGAAATGCATGAGCACTTAGAGTGGAATCTTAAAGAACTGCAGCTGCTATAGAGTAAATAGATATTTTTGATCACTTTCAGAAGTTACTGTGCTACAAGTAGTGAAACTTAATGAATTGTTTCTTTAGACATCTCAAAGAATTACTCTTTTTTGTGTTGTTAATTTTGTAGTAAACCAAGCTGGAGAGACAGCTCTGGACACAGCAAAAAGAGCAAAAGCTGTCCAGTGTGAGGAACTGGTAAGAAGGGATCTGTGGGGGGAAAGGCAAGGGGAATGTTTACTGCTTTAAAAATGTGATCTACTTAATATGTCATTACCACTGTATCTCAGATGTGGTATTACTCCCAGCTGGCTGTGTGCTGATCTGAAGGCCCTACCATAGGTGAATATTTTCTGACTTAAAACACAAGAGTAATTTTCTTTGTAACACTTCAAGTAAAAAATGTTACTTCTGTTAGCAGTACTAGTTATTTTCACCAAGATATTTGAAGACCTTAAACACTGGAGGGTTACATATACCACTAAATAAATCATTCAAGGACATTTGGCATCATCACCTCAGAAGTTCTTTTTAAAGACTTTTATATCAGGAGTACAAAACAATCCTCTGTAATATTACATCTGTCAAGACCTTTTAGGTCTGGATCTTTGTCTTTTCCTGCTTTGTCTTTTTGTATTTAATGGGACAGGTAGTTTAGAGATGGTGAAAGTCTTCTTACAAAGAGGATTGAAACAACTTAAACCTGCTTAATGGAGAAAGAAGCAAAAGTGTTACGTCTGCAAGTTAGTATATCAAAAAATATAGAACACCAGCTTCTATGGGACTCTGTCCCTCTACTGAACATGATCAGAGCAAAAACCTTCTGGAATTTTGAGAACATATGAGGGATGTTAACAGATGCCACTAGAGAAAATTATTGGTGTTCAAGAAATAAATGTGTTAAGAATTTTCCCATGTACTCCTCTGAAGCAGTTAGCCAGGAATAAGGATTCTACATCAAACCAGCAAGCTTGTTTGTTCGTGGCTCTCTGAGATGCCACGAGCACGCATTAAATAGGCAAGTGAATTTAATTACTACCAAGGTATTAAAAAGTCTGAGTAGTGTGGCAGTTACACATGCTAGACAAAACCAGGAGAATTTACAAAACAGTTGTCACCTGCTGCTTAATTCTGTTTCCTTTTTTTCCTCATTTTGATGATCCAAGGATATCTACTTTTGCTCCATAGCTGGTAATTTTAATACCTTTCCTTTGACGAATGAAAATTCTTGTCATGAATTAATCATTGCATAATCAAGACATCTTGTCCTTCAGAAATCAAAATAATTTTCCTTGTTTCTGGGGATACAAGTCAACATTTTGCTATGGCTGATAAGGTGGTACTGTCACTGACTTCTCAGTTGGTGCCACATCTGCCGTGTGAGTGCTGTTTCCAGTAGTTTGAGTATTCTGTCAACTGAAAAACAGATCAGCTTTACACCACACAATTGGGATGGATTGCTTTTTTCTTTAGAGTATCACTTCAGTAAAGTGACATCTACTCTTAATGTGGACCAACTGATGTGTTATAGAACAAACAAAAACAAGGGGATGTTATCAGTGAGCTTATCTAGCAGTTAAGTGTTTCAGCTGTTGTAATCCAAATTCCATAAATACCTCACTGATTATTTCAGCTAACTCTCATAGAGCATTTATGCCTTTTCTCTTTTTTTTTTTTTTTTTATTTTTGAAGAGGAAAATGATTTCTGCATTTTTTTTCAAAAGTGGCAATGAGATATGGTTAAGAGTGAAAAAAAAACCATGAATGAGCATATTGTTTACCACCGGCAATAACAAAGTACAAGATAAATAGCTGGGTGTTTGCATGTACTAAGCTAATTTCTGTTGCATAACTGAAGTCTTAACTGTGTAATTAAATTCAGTTTCAACTCAAGTAGGTTCATGAATACTTACATAACAGATTGGAAATACTTTCTTTATTACATATTTTATTTCAGGAAGATGGTTAAAGGCTTTCCTGAATCGACTAGTAGAGCACACTTCAAAGGATGTGAAGGAATAAATAATGATGGAAAATCTAAGCCTTAGAAAGGAGAATTTATCTTCTCAGAATAACCATGAACTGCTCTTTTAGTTTTTTTGCTGATCATTGAAGTAATAGTTTTTAAATATGTTATTTGGGCTGGCAAAATAGAGGAATTTTATGCTTAAGACATGTTGGCCTCATCCAGGGAGAGAGAGGCAAAAATATTTAAATAAAGGTTAAATATCTTTTCTTTTGATTCGAGTACAAAGACTGTGATTTTAGAGGGGCAGTAATTGTATATAGTAGAATTTATAAATAGGTTTTGCCTTTTCTGTTTTTAAAGGAGGGCTCCAGATGCATTCTTCTTTTGTGCGTATACCTTGATGTCATCTATTCAAATGCTTGTCAAACATGGCAATTTCTGCCATTTCCAAAAAAATCTTTTCTTTTTGTCTTTCAGCTGTTTCTCTATACCACAAATAAATGAAGGATGTTTGTGTGAACGCCTTGAAATTGTGTGGGTTTTTTAATCTGGAAAAGTTATAAACCTCTAAATATTTCAGTTTTTTTCTTGCCATTACAAAGCTAAGTTTGTTAACACCAAAATAACAGCAAGCATTTTAGCAAGAATTTTTATTTCTTTCAGCTTTCTCAAGCCAAGGCAGGAAAGCTAAACCCACATGTTCATGTGGAGTATGAATGGAATCTTCGGCAGGATGAAATCGATGAAAGTGACGATGACTTAGATGACAAGGTAAGTGTCAATCACTGGGAGGGCTTTGCACACAAGCTCTCAACATTTCAGATCCGTGGTAGTAAGTGGAATTAGAGACCTACTTTAACCTTTTTTTTCTTATAGATATTTTTTTTTTGGGGGGGGGAATAGTTTTGAGGCCTGTATTAAAGACTGACAAGGTGCTGTTTGAATATACACTGTCAACCTGGTTGTTATGGACTTGAGTTTCAAAAGTTTTGCTTTGACAAGACATAGGGTATAATATAAATCAGTAAATCTAGATTACTTGTTGTCATTTTATCCTCTTCTGAATTCCAGACTGTTAAATTTTAGCTGGAAGAAATCCAAAGCTTACATATTTATTTTTTGCATAAATTAATTAAAAACCTAGTTGTTGAATAAATAACTCTATTTTTCACAAACTGTGCTGTGCTATATATTCCTGGTTTTAAAGACAGAAGTAATGGAAAGACAAAACTTGAGGGCATAGGATAATTGCCATCCTAGAATAAATGAAAACTGAGGCTCAGTGTCCTACTTAAGCAAGTCAGTTAATTACTGTGTGCTCTGTTTCTGTACTAAATGCCAATACACCTCTCTATTTTATATGAGCGCTGCAGAATGAAATGTGGACAACTTCTCATTTTCTGTGACACTTGAGACTGAAAGATTCAGGAACTGAAATAATTTACATGTCCTCAAGGACAGTAGAGAACAAAATGATCATCTGTGCAAGGAGCCTTGGGAGGATGAGTGATGCTGTGCTGCAGATAATAGCCTGAACCAGAGCTGCAGGGAAACAGATCGTGCTCCATATGCAGCCATTAACGTGCAGCAGGCAAAAATTGATGTGTGAAATTTCTTCAAAGAGCAATTATACACGTTTTAAAAAAGCTGTATCATGGAATATATTGCTAGTTCAGGCACCAAATACATCTGATCTGTCAGAACTGTTTGTCTATTTTTAATGGGAATCGGTGGGGTAATAAACTTGATACTTGAGGATAATCATCTGGTCTGAGTAAAGGGCTATATGTACTGAAAATTACTCTTGTATTCTAAAAACATTATTAGTCTGATATTGGTATATTATTAGTTTGTATCTCCTGCTTAAGATTAAATCTAGTTTTGTATACATGATGATTTTTTGATACTATAATCTTAATTTTCAGTTAGAAGAAAGCACCTTTCAGGTTGAATTGCTGAAAAAGGGAGGAACGGGGGCTTATTTGTCCAATGAAGAAAAAAATTAGGCTCGTGTTCACTAAAATATGTTCTAGTATATTATTTTCCAAAAATATTAACTATATTTAGTGTTTAGACAGCTGCATAATGTATTTGTTTTTCTATTCACAGCCCAGTCCTATAAAAAAGGAAAGATCTCCAAGACCCCAAAGTTTTTGTCACTCTTCAAGCATTTCTCCACAAGACAAACTGACTCACCCTTCATTTAGCACTCCCAGAGACAAGCAAAGACTCTCCTATGGAGCTTTTACCAACCAGATCTTTGCAAGCACAGACTCACCCACCTCTCCAACTGCCGATGCTCCTCCCCTTCCTCCTAGAAATGCTGGCAAAGGTAAGTCTGTCTCCAACCTACACTTGCAAGCAGTGATTTTTCCCAGAGTTATCCTTCCTTTAATCAGGTACATTGCAGTGTTTCAAGATGTGGCATGTTTTTCTTGTTGCATTGATGCTGTAATATGGTACAGTGGATGTTCTAAACTTAAAAAAGGGGGAGGGGATATTTAGTAATGGACTCATTTATAATCCTGCACATGAATGGGTGAAAAATAAACTAATATTCTACTAAATTAAAGTTGTTTCATTTTAAGAGACTTAGTCATGCAGCTCTAGTGGATCATGTTGGTTTGACCTAGATATCTGTAGTCTTCAAGTTTAGAAGATATATTTATGGAGCAAAACATGTTGCTGTATTATATTTTGTGCAGATCTACTTTTTAGGACAAAGAAGCCCCTTATCTTTTCCCCCTTTTTACATATTTAGTTTAGAAACAGACAAATTGTGTTTTTACAGTAGACTTGTTAGAGAAATCTTCAGTTGCAATCAAGGCTACAGTATAGTCTAATGCTTCAGCAGTTATCCCGATGCTCCCTTTTGTGAGCACTGTTGTATCTTTATATTTCATTTCTTGACTGGTAATTAACGTCATTTAAAAAAGATACAGAGATGGCCCCATCAAAATATGAAAAAATAAAAGGGACAGGACACAGTGTGTTGGCATCAGGTCTTTGTCTTCACATGGTTCACATGCTGTGCTTAAGCACCACTGTTCCACCATCAAACTTTACCATGTACTGGCAGCTTTCAAATGGATCCCTTGGTTCTCTTTTAAACAGGTTTGTTTCCCATTACAAGGCAAAGTGATTTTGCCAGGGTTTGCATTTTTCACATAAGGTTTTTTATATCAGTTTCACTGGGGACTCAGTTGTATTCCTTGTAACTTTACTATGTTGACCTCCTTGTTGGCATTTCAAGATTCTAACCTTTTCCTTCCTCTCCTCCATCCCTTTAACATGCTCTGTGTAACAGCCTGCTATGGATTGTCCATTGCAGACACAGTGTAATGGCTTAGATGTTCCTTCAGTCTGACCTAGGATAACTTCTTCTTGCTGTAAAGTTGCAAGACTTGGAAACTAATCATGAATCTCATTTCCTGAAGGTGATTAAGGTTCTTGTCTGGTGTCTGTCTGTAAATACTGCTTAGTATGTTGTCAGCTTTAGATGGATTATAACCAACATTACTTCTTTGTCATTATATAGTGAAGGTCTCATACATACTTACTCAGAAAATTGTCTTTTTCTCCAGGAAGGGGAGTACTGATGTGCACATTTCATTCTGAGTATGTATTCTAGTTTCAGAAAAGTTAGGCATTTTCCTAGGTGTTCCTGCAAGTTCCTGGGTGTTCCTAGACAAGCACTGAAGCTACTCAGAAAGAATCGAGGCATTGAGTTCTTCCATGTTTTCACGTCAAAGATTACACAAAAGAAATTCTTATTTCTAGTACAGCAAAATCATATATTATCACAAAATACAGAGAAGTATTGCCTTCTAATGTAACATTAACTGCTTCATCAGAGTGGAAAATGCCAGATTCACAGAGTATGTCTGAGAGAGGGGTTTAATAGAACTGCTGTTACAGTAAAGTCACTGTGCTTCTCTGTTACAAACATGCCAAAATTCTACAGTCTGTGAGTAATACTAAGTTTTTGGTTGGTATCCATTCAACAATACTGTAAAGTATTTAATCAGTTTTAGGGGTTTACATTAAATACATGCCTGTGTTACAGGAATAATTGAAGACTCAAAAGGATGGGGAACATGCATAGGAAAACTCATTAGTGTGGAAAGGTTACTCTAGATGCATCACTACGGATGCACTTATGCTTCATTATAAACTGTGCCTCACCTTGTTATCTCCCCCTTTCCAACTCCCAAATAGATCGTTTAAAGGAAAAGAAGCAGAGATTTTCTACTACCATAGACACTTGTGACACATCTGAATTTTGAAACAGTCAGATTTAATTTCGTTTCTGTAGGAAAAAAATAATCCTCTAGAATTTATCTGCTCTTTTGAGATTAGTAATAATAGATTATATCCTTTACATCACAGTTTAACAGACAAGCTTGCTTATCAAATATTTTTTGTTGTTGTAAAAGTTCATTTTAATATTTGAGTTAAGATTATATGAAAACAGTGTTACATTTTGCATTAAGTTCCCTAAATAGCAAGAGTAAGAAAAGCATTGAATCTGTAATTAAATTTAAACTTACCTTCTGTCCTAAATGTAATCTGATCTTTGTCCCTGTGCTGCTGTGAGGCCCTGACAGATACCATGGGACCCTGCTGGCACATGGAGTCTGTAGGGAATGGACAGCTGAGGTCTGTATTTTAGAAGGAGGCACAGAAGATTTTAAAGTTTCATGGTTTTTTATCCTTTGGGACATACATATAAAACTGTCTTTCCAGAACCTTTTCTATATTTAAAAAAAACCTCCTCCCTGTATCCCTCTGTTAACTGGCTTCATTGGCCAGTGGATAGAAAGGTTCCATGGTGTTCCTGAGGCGCCACAGGGGACAGGAAGCCATCCAGTGAACTCGTGTTGGGGAAAGAAGGTAAATTTAAAGCAATTTACATAAGGCACACCACTCTTGCTCGTGTTTTGCAGTGGACATGCTGGTTGAAAATAATTGTAATTGTTGGAAGAAGTGATATTGGGATGTTTTAAGTTTCTCCATACATCATTATAATGCATGTCCAGACTTTCCAGTTTTATAACTTTTCAAAATACTCCTAAAAATGCTGGAATGATCATATATTTTACTTTGAACTGTGTCATTTGTGGATACATCCTACTCTCTGCTATCTCTGCTACAGGTTTAGTTTATCCTAATAGAATGAAAAGCACAGAATAAGTGCAGTAGCTGCCCGAGCCAACCACTGTGTGCTTTTGCAATAGTTTATCTAAGCTTATTCAGATTCTACTTACTTGTGTTGTCAGTCAAGTCTTTAGTCTCTAACAGTCTGCAAATAATTTTTTTTACTGCTCTCTCCAGCTTGCACACTTACATTATGGCTCCCAACATCTAGCAGGTCATCTGCCTGTTGTTTTACAAAAAGCTTTCAAAAAAAAGAATCAATATTTAAGTAGTTGCATGACTCGCCACATTGCACAACTTTCATTGCAAATCCAATGGGAGGGTGATGTTGCTAACTAGTTATGGAGGAATATTAGGCAATCTAAGCCAGGTTTCCTTCATTTTAGCTGAAAGCTAATTGATTTTTTTTATGGTTCTACCTATTTCTCTCATACTGGAAAAATATGGAGGTCAGGGATCAATTCTGTGTCATGATGTTAAGTTTGGATGTTCAATACCTATGAGTTTTCATATTTTGCACTTTGTCTCAGCTCTAACATTAGGTACCTAGACCCGAAGGCTCTTCTTTTGTGGTTCCATTCCACTGCTACTGCAGACATTGTGATATTGTCTGCTCCTTCACTAGATCAGACTCAATTTCTAGCCAAATTACCTTATTTGAATTTAATAACTTAATAACTTCTAGAAGTTGTCTGACTGCATTGCTCACAGGATTAGGAATCTTCTTAAGTCCACTAAATTACCTTGTGCATGTACCAACATTGTTGTTTGGCTTTGGTGATTTTTCAGTCACTGGTGACCATATCAGGGCACTGCCTGGAGGGCAACCCTACAGGTCTTCATTTCTGGTTTCTTAGACTAAACAAACCAAGATTATTTCACCTTATCTGATCGAAGAGTATTTTCATTTTCCTATGATTTAAGTTATCCTTTCATCACATTAGCTCTTATCCATACCTTTGCTGTTTAAAATGGCTTTCTGAAATACAAGTGGCTGGAAGTGTCGGGACAGCAGTAAAATTTGCTCTTTCTACTGGAAATACCACATCAAAACATCCTTCTCATTTTTTTCATGATTGTATCATACTGTGGCATAGCAGGCATTACGCAGTCACTACTACCATTTTCAACTGAAGCCCTTAATTTATAGCACAAATGTAGCTAATCTCATTTCCATTACCTCAGCCTTTAAGGTCATCTGGTTTCTTCTGTTTCTTCTGAATGCTTTTAGGATTTATATACTTCTCTTAAGTATACTTAATGACTTAGTTTTTTAAATATTCTTATAAATGTGTTGCACATTTTGATTAAATAATACTAGTTATCCCACTCAAACTCTGTATTTTTTAATATCATAGTAGGAATGGAAGGCTGGCTGACCACTGTTGCTTTCATGGGCTGTTCTATTTCTGAATCAACACAAAATACAACATTCTTTAATGAATTTGTTGGTTTTTTTTTTAACAGGACATTTTTAGCATTAATTATAAAATGTAGTTCAAGTGCTAATGTTGCATCAATGTATATATTCTTACCTTTCATATTCACAGAATGATCACAATAATTTTTTTCTTTCATTATGGTCTTATTTTCAATACTGAAAACATATGATCTGAAGTAAGACAAACTGAAGAAGGTTTTTAGTAATATCTGTGCAAAAAGTCACTCATGGAAAATTTAAAAATTATAATAACACTTGTAAATAAAAATACTATTTTTAATATAAATTGCTTTCCTTTTCAGTGCCCGTTCTACCATTAACTGGAATTTTGGTTCTTCCCTCTGTCTCATTAAGTGGTAAAAAAAAATTACATAAGTAGGGGTTTTACACTCTAAACCCACCATTTCTTAATTGGATGGCAACAGCTTTGCATGGTTTCACAAGTACACAAATTAATCATTACTATACTAACTGCACAAACACTGAAGGGCAATGCACTATTAATTGCAGACCTTATCCAGTTATTCACCTTCATACAATAACTTTGGGATTATTTAATCTATTTACACATGAAAGCCTGATCCTTGTAACATGAAAAAGGGATAAAGTATAACAACAGTCAGTATTGAAAGCAATTGCTGAGGAAAAGAAAGCCCAGTAGAAGCAAAATTAAAAAAAAAAATTAGGTCAAAGTGGGTGTTTTTGTTGGTTTTGCTTGTGTTAGGAAAATATCCTTTATGAAATGTGAATACCTCAATTATGTGAGAAATCATGATTAAGATGTCTATGGAGGAGAAATGGATGGCTTCATTACTGCCTGGTTAAAAATCACAAAATATCTTTGATCTAGAAAAATAACTGCTCTAATTGCTTAAAGATATCTACCCTCGTCTCGTATCATTAAAAATGTCGTGTAACAATTGTTTTGAGATTTTGTTTTTACACACACACATATATACATATATGTGTATGTATATATATATATACATATATGTGTGTATATATATATATACACATATATGTGTGTGTATATATATATATACATATATGTGTGTGTATATATATATATACATATATGTGTGTGTATATATATATATATACATATATGTGTGTGTATATATATATATACATATATGTGTGTGTATATATATATATACATATATGTGTGTGTATATATATATATACATATATATACATATATGTGTGTGTATATATATATATATATACATATATGTGTGTGTATATATATATACATATATGTGTGTGTATATATATATATACATATATGTGTGTGTATATATATATATACATATATGTGTGTGTATATATATATATACACATATGTGTGTGTATATATATATATACATATATGTGTGTGTATATATATATATACATATATGTGTGTGTATATATATATATACATATATGTGTGTGTATATATATATATATATATATATATACACACACACACACATACAGTTGCTGAGGCAACAGCTCTGGGCATGTCCCACGCAGGCCCAGGAGTGTTTCCTTAACCAGGGAACCTCGGGGGAGTGGGAAAGCTGGAAGGAGCCCACAGCTTGCGCCACAGCAGCTGAGGGGACCTGAGCAGGGCGAGGAGCAAAGGTGGCCAAGCTCAGATGTGTATGAAGAAACTCCTGTGTAGCACCAGGAACAGTGCAAGTGAACAGGGCATGGTGCAGCACTTTGCATGGGAGTTTGCATGGAATGCCATGCAGGAAGGGACTGTAACTCTGCCAGCCTGGCCAGGGAGCAATGGTACCTGCCACTGAGTGATTAGTGCTCATTGGAAGAGATTTAACCTAGATTTAAAATGGATAAAACCAGGCACGCTAGAGACATTCCTGGGGGCAGCGCACCAGTGTTTGAGGGAGTGTGTTAGTGAGGTCCTTTGGTCTGCTGTCCCAGTGGAGGAGGGAAATGGAGAGCCATGTGGCAGCAAAGACACAAAGCACAGAAATACCTCGAAACAGTCACGTAGGAATTAGGGCTTCTTCCCCCAAAGAGGTGGTGGGATCAATATCCCAACTGAAGTGCACCTACCCCAATGCACTTGGCATGGACAACCAATAGGAGGAGCTGGAAGCTGTTATGCTGTGGGAAAATTATGACATGGCTGTCATCATGGAAACAGGCTGGGATGAGTCACACAACTGGAGTGCTGCAGTGGTTGGCTATAAACTCTTCAGAAGGGAGAGGCAAGGAAGGAGAGGCAGTGGGGTAGCCCTGTAGGTTAGAGAGTGTTTTGAGTGTCTGAGCTGAGTGATGGTGACAGTAGAGTCAAATGTTTATAGGTAAGAATCAAGGGGGAGGTCAGCAGGCAGATATCCTTGGTGACCACCCAACCAAGATGAAGAAGCAGATGAGATATTCTACAAGCAGCTGGGAGAAGTCTCACAATCGCTGGCCCTTGTTCTCATAGGGGAATTCAGCTTACCAGATGTCTCTCTAGGATGTTCCTGGAGTGTGTGGAAGTGAACTTCCTGGCACAGCTGGTGGTGGAACCTGCTAGGGAATGCACCCACTGGACCTGCTGTCTGTTAACAGAGAAGGACTCATGGGTGATGGTGACCATGTTGGGCACAGGGATCACGAATTCTTGGAAAAGTAAGGAGGAGGATCAGCAGAACTGCCACCTTGGACCTCCAGGGGAGAGACTCTGACCTCTTTAGGAGCCTTGTAGACAGAGTCCCCTGGGAAATAGTCCTGAAGGGCAAAGAAATCCAGGAAGGCTGGATATTCCTCAGGAACAAAACCTCAGAGGTGTAGGAGCAGAGACACAGTTTAGTGGTGGACCTGGCAATGTCCAACTTGATGATCTTAAAGGTCTTTTCCAACCTGAGTGAGTCTATGATACCTTGTATTTCATAACAATTTTACAGACAGTTCATACATCATCAGATCTTTGTGTTATTTCACCAGCTGTTTCCATAAACTGATTTAGATTCAAGAACTTTTCCCATGTTTTCTTTATTCAAGGCATGAAATGACTTTATACCTCTTTCTGAAAAGATGTTTTGAAGTTTTCCTTTATTTTTTGTCTATTTGATAGTAAGTTATTTTGTATTTTAACCATGTAATCATTAATGTATGACTTCTATATTCATACTTATTCCTTCTGTGAGTCTAATATAGGAACAAATGCTAGGAGTCTGAAAGGATGCACAATTTTTAATACTTTAACACCTTTTCCCTGTGACTTTTGTATGCCACGTGAACTTTTGAAAGTTATGAAGTGATGTTTTTCAACTCATCTGTGATGTCTGGATATATACAAGTCAGGTGAAATATGCCCATGTAACATAATTTTAAGGTTTTTTTTTAATTCTACTAAATTTTATTTTTGTAGATAAGGTTTTTTCATTTTATTAGCAACTAGAAATACAACTTCTACTTCATGCCTGAAGTTTTATTTTTGCAGTAAGTGCTCAGTACTATTTCAGTGCATTTCCTGGCCTCTTTTCCCTTTAAGCCCGGTGTGGGTGACCCGTGACCGTGTCGGTGCAGTGCGGGCAGGCGGGCGCCAGGGGGCGGTCGGACATTCCCACTTGGAGGCATTTTGGCTGCGTGAAACTCTCCAGTGCCGCGTGTCAGGGCAGGAGACAAACACTGCTCTGATGTGCCCTGTCCGTTCTCGACATGCTTTAAGAATAATGTCGCTGTTAACAGTCGATATTGACTATTGCTTTTCCCCTCGTCATTCCTAGATACGCTCTGAGCTATGTAATGGTTTATAGAACAACTTTTGGTTCGTATTTCTTTAAGAGAAGAAGGAATTGATAACTTGCAGAAGTCTAAGGGATCATCAGTCAAAATGTAACATGAGAAATGTTGGTTTTGCTTTCAGAAACATCTCAATGCACAGTTTAAATTATCTTGCTTCCTTAAGCTCGAGGAAGAAATTAAAATGAGAAAGGATAAGGATGCAAACTGGGGAACAATCATTAAATTGCACTGGCATTTGACTTCTTGTCAGTTAATGGTTTTGTGAACTTGAAAGTAAATTGAGAAGAACAATCGCAAAATATATAATTTGATTTACCGAAGTAACCAATTAATTAAGCCAGGCCCAAAATACCTGCTGGGCTTGTGCTTGAGATATTCTCCTGCACAGCAGAAGGCCTTCCAGGCTTGAATCTGGAAGAGAGTAGATTGAATTATTAACTCATTATGGGAAGTTCTATTAATTTTTTCTTTGCAGATTAGAAGAAAGAGGGAGGTCACCCACTGAAAATATCTGGCAAACAGACCCATGCTTATGTGATCATTGAAGTTACTTTTGTCAGTGTTTAATGCTTCATCTAAGGAATTTTAACAAATATTATTCTTCACAGATTTTAATACTTTTATGATATATAATAATTTTGGAAGGAGTGCAAGCTTTGATAATTTTCAGTTTACCTATAGTCAACTGTCACAAATAGTTTTAAAGAGGCAGCTCTCCTCCTGTGCACAGGGTAGGGTATATGTCAAGTAACTGAATGAAGATTTTTGTCTCAAATACTGTTCAAATAAATTAGATTTTCAAAAATAGGCTATTTGGTTCTACAGTGCTACAAAATCTGTGACAATAGAGTTGAAGTTTCAGGTATAAATAGACTTTGCTTTTAAATTTTTATGTTGATTTTCTGCCTTTATCCAGACTGTGATGTCAAAGCTCCCTGATGTGCAAAACTTATTGCAAGGTCATGTCTGCAATAGTGTTAGTTGTTGGTTAGATTAAAAGAGTTAAAAAAAAGGCAAAACAAAACAGCCCCCTAGCAGGAAAAAGAAAACAAGCCCAACAACAAAACCCTTAGAGCTGTTCTAACCTAATGTAGAACTAGTTTAGATAAGTGTTACAAGTAATTTCTTTGGGCAGTAATGGCAGCTGACTTGAGCATTGTCCCCTCACTGTTTTGTGCCCTGCTCTGCCTGATTCCTTGAGCTTCTTATTAGAGACATTTTTGAAGGTCAATGGTGAAGCTGATTAGGGAAAACTCTTGTCTTTCCTCTGGGTTATTTTGTCTTTCAATCTGTATCTGTTCCCATATCCTGTGAAACAAGCGTTGTGTTGAATAATATTTGTGCCAACATTAATGCAAGGGGAAATAAAAGTGTTTAAGGGTAGGAGTGACTGCATAAGCTCTTATAAGTGCTGCTACCATTAAATATCTCATCTCAGTCTCAGAAAGGACTTCTCTGATGTTTAATTTATACCGTGTACAGCAATTTGCATTGCTCTTAGAATGCATAATTTGATTTATTTAAGCCACAGAAAAAAAGGAAAATAATTACAGAAAAGCTTCTCGAGCTTACAATCATATTTGAAAGTGCAAGGAAAATTTGTAGATAGATTTCTATTTCCTTCCTTCCCCCCAGTTTATTAGCAGAGTTTGTATGGGATGCTCTGGAAGAGAAAAAACTCACATAGTAGAATATCTAGAAAGCTGTTTTGTTCTGGTATAAATTAAAAGGAATTTTAATCCCATGTGCTAAATATTACTTAATTTTCAGGGCTTTTTTTTTTAAACAATGCCTAAAATTAGAAATCCTGGTATGATTCTGTATTTCTTAAACATAAGTACACGTGTCATTCTATTGTCAAGTTCCTTATATTCCCATAGCTGAGATGGTCAAAAATGTGGTGAACATGTCGTTTAATCTAAACAGTGTTTTGGCATGGCTTGTCTTTTTATTTTAGTCTTTTGCTGCACTTCGCTGTGGGTCTGACTGTGAATTTTTCAGTGCTGCTTTGACGTTTATGCACATGTATTTGTAAGAAGGTTGTTTGTTATTTTGCAGGCCCACCTTCAACCCTCCCTCTAAGCACTCAAACCTCTAGTGGCAGCTCCACTCTTTCCAAGAAGAGACCACCTCCCCCACCCCCAGGACACAAAAGAACCCTCTCTGACCCACCAAGCCCACTACCTCATGGACCCCAGAATAAGGGCCCAATTCCTTGGGGTGAGTTTTGAAATGCAAAACAAAAGGGCAAGGGAAAACCTTTATGATGGATGATATATGATCTTTGGTTTCTTTTTACCTGGTGCTTGCTTTCCAATGATTTCAGCTTGATGTAACGTCAGCTCAGATAAATCGAGAGTTCTGTCCTCTGTCACTCTGGCTCCCAGGCTGCTGCAGCCAAGTCTCACTTGAGAAAGCTGAAAATATTCCACGCTCCCCTGGGGCCCAATCCAACCTCCTCCACTGCTTCCCTCTCTCTGCCTTAGCTGCCCAGGCTGCCCTCACCCTGGCCCCCTCAGCTGCTGCTCTGCTCTGCCTCTGCCTCCTCACCCCTGATGCTGCTCTGACGAGCTCATTAATCCAGGTAGATTTGGGACAGACGGACCTCAATGAGTCTGTGCAGGTCTCACAACTGCCAGAGGGCTTTGTGCCACATCTCTCCCATGAAATGTTCACACCTCACTGGTGGGAATGTGTTGTCTTGATATGTATTTGGCTTTTGTGATGTTGTCTGTACCTACACAGAAACTGATAGGTTTGCAGCCTTCTATCTGCAGAAGTTACACAGAAACAGCACTTTAAAAATAATTTTTTATAGCAGGATACCTTTCTGACAGATGCTTTTTAGACACTATTTTCCAGACTGCTCAGATTCTTCCTCTTTTCAATAAACATTGCTCTATGCAGTCAGCTTCTTTCTGTAGCTATAAATCTCAGGCCCATGTAATTTTCTATAATTTTAGTTTTTGTGGCAGGATTTTCATGAATCTGTAAATTTTCAAGCTGGAATCCAATGCTTGCATAAGGGCGTCATCCATACACTACTTATATCTTAGGAGTATCCTCTCTCTGTTCTAGTATAAACACACAATTACTAGCCTAAAAATAAAAATGCTAAGCTAAAACCACCATTTTTACAGCAAATTGAGTTAAATGTGGTCAATCATGGAGTATTCATGTGTGATTGAATCTAGGATTCAATACGGAGAAAAGTACAGAGTCCAAGGAAAAGCAAAGATTTTTTTCTCAAGGAATACAAATAATGTCAATCTTTTCAGTTCCCTACTTCTTAGAGGCCTGGGATATGGAAAAAAAATGTGTCCTGTGTTCTGAAGTCCAATAGTCCTGTACTATTTCAGAGGTAGTAAAGATATTTTGAAGGGCTTGGACTCTAAAAATGTAAAAAATCCCAAATATTTAAGACCGAAACAGGACCTAAAGTACCATGTACTAGAATACTATAGAATGTAATGCTATTAGAATGAAGGTATGGTAGGATAAGATGCTAAGCCAGTGCCAACTTTTCTTTAAAATCTTTAGACAACAGATAAAGGAAAAGGAAACTATGGGAAAGGTGCGGGTGTGCAGTTGAAGATGAAGAAGCTTGTAGCAGTAGATGACCTTGTCAGAGCAGGGCTGGAGAAGAACATGGCTCTTTCTGTCTCTTTGCTGCTCTTCAGTGCAGGCTAAACTTCAGTGGATGGAAGGGAGACCTCTTCTCCCCATGTTTCTTATCTGAGATCTGTACAAAAGGACTTTTTTGAAAGTCCTTTTCAATTTTTAACCAAGTATTAAATTTTACGTTTATAAAAGAGGGAGTTTCTTGTATCTGCCTTCATGTTTTTGGCTTAAGAATATTGTCAGATGTTCACTGCTTTTCCTTTCAGAAGCTTTTTTCTGTGTCGTTATATTTTTTGCTATGTTGAATTTCAGCATGTTTTCTAATCTGTGCATTAATTGAAGTTTCAAGCAGAGCAATCCTTAGCTTATGTCTAAGCAAACTGAGTTACTATTCAAAGATGTTCTAAAAATGTCATGTAGATTATTTTGGATTTCCATAGCAACCATGAGATATTTTTCCTTGCTTTATCCATAGGATCTACATGTGACGGGTTTGCTGTTTGTTTTACCTTTGTTGCTTTTTTCCCCACTTTTAAATACAAACATATTTTTAGCAAGGCTCAGCATGAGCCTTTTCTGCTGTTTCATTTAGACTTCAATGCACTAAGAATGGTATTTAGGCAAACGTGTCATTCTTTTGTATGAGAGGCATTTTGTGTTCTTGGCTCATTAAATGTCACTTTGCATCTATTTCAATGACAAAATTTACTAATGGTTGTTGAAGTTGGTTCTAAGATTGCTGAGACATGCTGTAATAGGAGAGGCAAGGGGGAATGGCAAAGGCACTAAACCAAAGGAGTTAATATCATTATAACTTGCAATGGTGATGGCTAGTGGAAGAGAAGCCTTCTGCTGAAGGAGTCCAGAGCACTTGGGTTTGGATTTTGCTGCCTTTTCACAGAATTCGGTATACCCAGGATCTTTTCCTTACCAGTGGTCATTGTGCAGGTAATGGGAACATACAGACTTAGTCATTAAATCTGTAAAGGCTGTTCTTCACACAGGATAAAATACCAATCCTTAGAAATTTAATGTTTTGTGAATAAAATCAAATTCATGGTGGTTTTAAAAAGACATGCCTCATAGCAAAAAATGTAAACATCTGTGATAAATTTGTCTGATACTGGCCTGCACTATCTCCTTCTATTCAAGGAAAATTGAAACACTATTTCAAAACAAATGCCCTACAGCAATGTCATTCACTCTTCCCTTGCCAGAAGATGTGAACTACCAGTGGCTTGTTTTAAAATGTGTTACATGAAAGGTCACGTTGTATTATTATGGTCCCTGCTGCTTTTTCAGCTACAAAGTTATTAATGAAGAACGAAGTTTTACATGATCTTTCAGACATCTTGAATAGAAGAGACTTGGAGGAATATGTGTTTTTCTTTAAGTTGCACCATCTGTTGATTATATTTCAGTTATCCTAATTATTTAGGTTTTTTAATGGTCCTTTTTTTCACCTCAGGTAATGATTTGGGCCCACCTTCAACTAAGGCTGCAAACAAGTTTGAGGGGATGTCTCAGCAATCAAGGTAAAGTCTCCACATATGAAGGCAAAGATGAAAATTTAAGTAAACATAACTAATTTGTAAATTAGAGGGGGGAAAAAAGCCTTTCAGAGGACATAAAATCCTAGCTGTGTTTCTTCATTAGTTTTCTGCGTGCCTTAGTAGCATACAAATACTGTGGCTTCATTGAGCCTCCTACGCTTTGTTCCTTGCTGTCCATACACAATCCATCCTTTGAGCGGGATGGACAGAACGACTTGTACCCGAATCTCTCTGCCGCTCCTACAGCAGTGCTCTCTGAGCTGGGGAATGCTGCCTCAGACTGCAGTCCAGCAGCACAAAAGTTTTATTTTCGTGTCTTCTGGCATTTCATTTTGTCTGTTTCAGTGTGAGGTCTCATGCCCGTAGCTGCAGTAGTGTCACTCTGGGTACAAGGTGGCATCATCTGTAAGAGAGAGAATTCATCTCAGTCTTCCAGCTTAACTGTTTTCCAGCCTGTCAAGCTTATGTGCTGCCACACAGTCTGCAATAACACAAACTGCTTTTAGCTCGTAGTTCATCAGGTCTGTCCATTACAAGTGTCTTTTTCAATAGCTGGAGAAGTAAGGACAGCCATACATTCCTGTCACTTAGTGTTTGCTACTCCTCTGTCTGCACTGTGATTCCAAAGTCCTGCGGTTCAGAGCGCGGTGATTCTGACAAACACCTGCCTCAGGCACACGACCTTGCATGACCACAAGTGTGTGGGATCAGGCCGTGACTGGAGAGAGATGTGTAACGTCAAACAGGTCACAGCAGAAGATGTGCAGGTAGAATTCCTGGACACCCCCCAGTCTGTGATCTGCCTTGTCAGGACAGGCAGAGGAGCTGTTATTGGCAGCACAGCTGACTTGCCACATTTGCTGAATCCATCCAGGTGGCACTGGCCATTCAGGGAAAAAGTGGTGATGCTCCATAGCACAAAGACCTGGGCCTGTGCTCAACACTTGCCAGACAAGGGTAAAAGTGTGTGGTATTTGTACTCCATGGCGTTAGATAAAGGCCAAGGTAGGAGCTGGACTTTGATCATCTTTGTGGGTCCCTTCCAACCCAGGATATTCTGTGAATCTATGGTATATTGAATCAAGAGTGAGCTTGGCTGTTCTTTCAGTTTCATGTCATGGTATATTTTTGCCATTTAAAAAACAGGTAGGAAATTAAAAGTGTTTCATCGTGCTCATTTTGAAATGTTGGCTGCAGAGACAAATAATACCAGAATCAAGGCTCGTGGTGCAGAAGACTCTCTGCTCTGTTGAACATACTCTGGCAACTTTCTCAGACATTTTTCTTTCCACTTGTTTTTTTGAGTCATTATTTTAAGTTAATACTGATTTTTATTTATTGTTTGATTTTTATGCCTTAAATCAACTTACTTTCTTTTCTTCCACAGTTCTTTTCTATAAAAGTGACCTATGTGTGGTTTTAAAGGAAAAAATTTGGTGGAATTTGTTGAAACTTGTTGCGCTCACATACCATGTTTGCAAATTTGAGCCTGATGTTAATTCTGGGGAAAAAATGTGCTACAACAAAAAGCATAGATGGAAAACTTTGACAATATGCAACTATCTTAAATTTTTATGCTATTAATGTAATTAACTAATTAATTAAATTACTTGCAACTGTCCTGCTTGTCTCGTTGCTCACCACTCCAAGTAGCTAACTCAGGTGCAACACGGGTTGACAGAGTAAAGCGTGTTGTTTTACCACAGTCATCAGTATTTCCTTGGAGTATCACAGACTTTGTTTCCTACTGCAGCAGTAGCAGTGTGTGTGTAAATCAGTGGGCTACAAGGCATAGGCTCAGTCCTGGCAAACTTCAAACCACTGACATAAGGGACAGATTATATTTTGAATGCTTCAGTATAATTATTTTAAAGTTCAGGATCTGCCCATGGAGCTGCTCTTTCAGCTTCACCTGTTTTCAGAATACATTTTGCACATACCATAGTTTGTAGAATATATCTGCCCTATGGCATTGAAGCTCTGTGGGGTTTGTATGCCTTTTTCTCGGAAAAAAAAACAAGCAGTTAATTCTTAACAGTGCTTTGTGTTTTGGGATTGATCCACAGACAAGATGATTATATGAAAGAAGCAAAATAGATGTGGATTTTGGTTGTTTGGTTTGGGTTTTTTAATTATGGATGTGTAGAGGGGAAAATGAGAAATAAATATATTTTATAACAGTTGTAAGCACTAATAATTCACATCTGTTGATTTAGCACTGGGACTGCAAAGACTGCACTTGGCCCTAGAGTTCTTCCCAAACTACCTCAGAAAGGTAAGAGTTCTCTTTGTGGCTATTCTTACACTGATTATCTTTTAAATGTGGGTGAGAGTAGATATTTCTTTTAAATATATGGTCTTTTCAGCAAAAGTTTTATTTCTAAAATGCTGCAAAACATGAAAACTTTAGAAAACTAAAAGGATTTTGGAAGGTCGGGAAGGTTTTTATTAAACTGAAAAAAGTAGTTAGACCTATTGAGGAAAGAAAAAAAATCATTAACTAATTGAAACCGGAAGAGACATCAGGAGGCCTTGTGGTCCAGTCCACAACTCAGAGCAGGGCCAAATTTTTGCCATGAGAGCTGGTTGCTCAAGGCCCTGTCCAGTCACATCTTGAGTATCTCCATGGATAACCTCTCTGGGCTTCCATTTCTATCTTTGACTGCTCTTGTTGGTAAAGTCTTTTTTCTTCCTAATATCTCTAAGTCCGATTTCTTGATACCCTTGGAGCAACCTGTATCCATGCCATGTTCTGGCCATCAGGGTTGTTTTCCCAATAACTACTTTGGAAAGAACCAGGTACTGTTACATGCTCATTTATATATCCGTGACAAGCTTGCCGAGACCGTCATTCCAGGGAATACCTTCTGGCCTTTTCTTTTAGAAATGTTTTTTTGTAGCCTCTCTTTACACTCATACAGCAAGTTTATTTAGGGTTTTCTTGAGTTATTGCAGCAGTTGACTACAAAGTTGAAAGTAGACTACTTTGTAGCTCTGTCTGATACAGAATCTGTCAAATATATGTTACATCTGTATGAGTGGATGATCACCTGAAGATCAGGAAATGCTACTTGTCCAGACTTCTGAAGCTAGATGTCTGAAATTCAGAGTGCAAATCATTTTAACAGAAAATGCAAATGTGAAATTTCAACTTAAATTACAATTATTATGACATGGTATCATCTTTTGAGGGAGACACCAATGACATGCTAAGGTGGCATTGCAAAGGAAGTCAGCACTTCCTTGATTGAAATTATATAGGTGAGAATTTAAGATGGGCCAACTCAAAGCACTATCAGGGCTACCATCAGGGTTTTTCATGTAATTTACTTACATCTCAAACCTGTGGGAATGATCAGTGCATGTACATTCACTACTACATAAGTCTAAGAGACAGAGCCGTATACAGGTATCAACACAGACGTTTTTAAAATGAGGCATCTGATAGTAACTATACAATTTCTTGGAAATTATGCAAAATTTTCTTTTTTTTCCTGCTTTTTTTTTTTTCTTGTTTTTCTTCTTTTTTT